>NC_062969.1:22862620-23162620 GCF_023119035.1 Salvia hispanica
CACTAACTTTACCATATGTTTGTTTTTTCCCATGAATGAAAAAATTCCCACAAATAATTTTATGATACCGATTTTTTTTCGTAATTTCTCGACAACAATTTCGAAAGTTTCAAGCTTTTCAATATTTGAAGATAGTTTTTCTTGAAGCATACACTCAAAATTGTTCTTCAATCTATTAAAATAACATGAATTTTTTCATTCGTGAGAAAAAATAAACCAAGGTAAAGTTCGTGATATTATTTATTAATTTTAAAGTTCGTGGAAAAAATCCAACTATTTTAAAATTTCGTGATATTAAATGTGAATATCCCTAAATTAATAATCCCACAATTGAAACTCACTAATCCTTCTCTCTCTATAAATCATTAAATCCACATTTATCCTTCTCTCCTCTCTCTTCTCTCACAATTCAACAGCATATCTTCAATGGCCATGTCTCGAATCCTCTCCCAATCCCTAGCCAGATCCTCCCTCTCCCACCCGTCGCCGCTGCTCACCGCGCGCCGCTACCGCTCCACCAAAGCGCACCGCGCTCAGCTCATCGAAATCGACGCCGAGCAGCCCGATTCGCCGGAGGCCGCGGCGGAGGTCATCGCCTTCGGCATCCGGAAGCTCGAGGACGCGATCCACAGCATCATCGTGCGCCGCGCCGCGCCCGATTGGCTCCCCTTCCTCCCCGGCCACTCCTACTGGGTCCCTCCCCGCGGCTCGCCCTCCGCCTCCTTCGGCGCCGGCGAACCCGGTGGCAGCATGATTGAGGCCATAGGGAGATTGGCTTCCTCCGAGATCGGAAGGAATCAGGGGCCTGCGGTGGATTTGTTGTCAGAGGATGAACAGAGGGCCTTCAGTTCGTCCAAGGGTTGGCCTTCCTCCTCTTTTTTCCTCGAAGGTAGTCTCTCGTGATGGTTATGGCGCTGTGTTTGTTCAATTCGTTTTGTATTACGAAAATTGATGGCATTTTAGTGTGAATTGTGGGGCGATCTTCGAAATTAATCTGATTGAGTTTTTTCTAACCTAATTTTTTGGTTACCTGTGTTTGTTCAATTCGTTTTATATTACGGAAATTGATGGCATTTTAGTGTGAATTTTTGTGGCGATCTTCGAAATTAATCTGATTGAGTTTTTTCCAACCTAATTTTTTGGATGAGTGGTTGATTTCCATGATTCAGTTGTCCTTCATTTAATTGAAATTGTTTGTTTAGCCTTTTTTTTTAAAAGTACTAATTTCTCAGTTAAATGGAACTGGATATTTTTGGAAGTTGAAAGATTAGCCCTTTTGCTATTGTGATAACATTATCATATCGATGGGTGAATTTGGGGAGGTTTGAATCAACTGAGTTTTAGTATCAGAATTTTCCATCAGATGCGGAAAAGTGCTTTTATTCTTGGTGAACTTTTACATCTGCAAGATTACTAAATGGCAGAGGGGAGAATGGGTGTTGACAATATAAACTTGTGATTTAGACATTGAGTGTTCTTGAATTTGATTGATTTAAGCAAAGGTGGTATTTTCACAAAGAAAGAAAGGACTAGGGACTGATTATACATCAAACGGGAGATTTCAAAGGTGTCTGAATAGCATAAAATCATGTAAAACGTTAAAGAGGATGATATGGTTTGTGGTTTTTGTACTTAGTCATGGAACATGATTGGTAAGGATTGCATTTTGTTTAAGTATTGGATGATAAATGATCTTTTTTGCTACTTATATTTTATGATGCGTGACTTTTTTTGGAAGGTTGATATTTTGGAGAGGTTTGATTTGCTGGGCAATGACGTCATTATAAGAATGTACAGTAGGGTTGGAAAAGTTTTCCTTTGTGACTTTTAAATTGACAATTTTATAAAATGGTAGACAGGAGACTGGAAGTGACTTTAGTCTATTGGATGTGGAAACAGGTTGCTCCTCATGATTTATCTTTGTACTAGTGTGGCTTAAATTGACTCTCTGGTTTGAGATTGAGTCAGTAGTGTACTAAATAATAGCCTTCAGTTTAAAATTGGGAATGTTGAATGGCATCCTTGTCTAAAAGCTAAATTGATACCACTTAGAATTTACCAGCTTACATGTGTGATGGATAGTTACTTACTATGTTAAAGTTCCATCATGGATTTTTACCATCTCTGATCTCTATCAGAATTTCTTCTGCCTTTCTTAGAAGACCATATATAGATTCTCAAATTGCTGAGAACTAGTACATGTTTGTTCGTTGTCGCATAGGGGCAAGATATTGATAACGCATCCATGCTTATCAAGGGTAATAGCTATATATGCTTTTGTTCTTTCTTTCTGTGTGTTATATACCCCTGGCTCCCCGTTCCCACTCACCCAAGTCTCTGTGCGTTTCTGTTCGGACCTTTCTTGCATTTCATCTTAAAAGCTTCATCCTATCTGCACTTAAAACTGTACCTTTACTTTCAATCTAAAAATAATGTACTACATATATTTACTCTATGCACTTTTACAATGCAGAGACTTCACCAGCACATCCTATTCCCATTTCTGTGGTAAAATTAGAGATGAAGATCCAAGACCAAGATGAACAAGTGAACAGCCGATCCGACTCTGAGGATGAGTAAGGATGAGGAGCAAACACATCAGATCAATCCTGGGGTGAGTGAACCTTCTCGACACATTTGTACTCATAGCTCTGCCAATATAGCTCGTAATTATCATATTTCATTCATATGCCTCTTTTTCCTTCTGCCCCTAATCCCGGGTTCTATTTCAACCTCTTTCAATCTCACAGGGATTTTAACCGATGTCGATATTTGAGGCATGAGAGCGGAAGAGGCGAGAACTGTGTATAGATGGATCCTTGATAGGTCGAAGTTACATATCGTGCGGTTCACTTTATGGAGCAGCCGGTTGCGCCTGAGTACGTTATCGAGCTTAAGTAGTCAGTATATTCTATCTGATCTGTAAAAACTAATAATGGATTAAGGAGAATGAAAATGTTGTTTGGCCAGTTTAGTTGTATATATATGGCTTTACCCCTTCGTTTATTCATGCATTTTGGTGGTAGGATATTGCAATTTCAGTTGTAAATTCTTATAAATATTGATTTTGCTACTTAAAGAAGTCTGATGGGGGAAGGATGGTTGCTGAAGTTGTAATCAGTTTATTTATGAATACACTCTATATACCTAATGCTATTAATTTCCAGCAATATCAAGTGTTTATCTCCAAATATTCAACTCAAAAAAGTTATTTTTAGATATGTTTTATAAAGTATTTTGTTTTATTGATTTAATCAACACATTCTACCTGAATTAGTGATATAAAGAAGGTTAATATTCGATATTATTATGTTTGAGTGTTTTAACGAAAATGTTTGCAAAAATATTATTATACGTATCAATCTTGATTAAAAAATTGTTCCACCAAAAACAAAATTGCAAATTTGAGTATTACAAGCCTCTTCTTCATACTCGAGCTAAATTCTGGCGCAATTAAGCGATAATCACAAATCTATGCTAGTCTTTCTACAGTAATCATATCTAACTTTTTTTGCCTAAATCATTCATCGCCGACTACTGCCTAACCTCGCCACTGATCCACTCCTAATAATAACACCGGCAATAACAAGAATAATAAATGCTTTTTCTATAAATAACAAAAAAAAATTGAATTTTACGAAAAATCATGAATTTTGACCAAATTTTGATATACTCCACGACTTTCAAAATCGGTAGTAGAATATTAACACTTTTCTAAATTTTTCAATGAGCAAATTATTTTGGTTGCCAATTTGTAATAGGTTGTCGATGTGTCGTATACATGTTTTCAAAATTATTGAAGTAGTTTAATTATGTACTATGTGGTTGATAATGATAAAAATCATCCAATGTCTATGTGTGGTTGATAATGATAAAAATCATCCAATGTCGCCTACGTATATTTTTTCAAATGTCAAAAATTGAGAAAATATGAAAATCCAACTAGACAAATTAGAACTTGACCAAAATTCTTAACTTTTTTTTTTAGAAAATTGCAATAATAGTAATAGCTTTTTTTCATGAAAAATAGTTAAAAATAGCTTTTTTCATAAAATAATTTTTATTACATTAATTTTGAATTTTGAGAACCTACCCATTCCATCAGTGCATCCGTGGCACAATCTCATTGGATCGACCATGGACGACACGTATTTTCATAACTGTATCACTCTCCCTAAAACAAGAGAAGAAATTTGGGAAAATTTATAATTAGGGATTCATATCAAAGTTCAGATTGAATCAGAAGCAGCAGCTGTTTCGATCTCTCCACATAGAATTGCTATGGCGGAAACTTCCACCTCCTCGTCCAATCAAACTCACTCTCAGGACTCCCGCGATTCGCAATCCCAGGTCCCTTTTTTTTTTTTTTTTTCTTATTCTGATCTACAAATGAATTTCATTGATCATTAATTCGTTAGCGCCTTCATGTATGGATGCTGATTAGGATGTTTATTTTCAATCACCAATTCTTCCTGTAGCTCAATTATCTTCATGGTCTTAGATTGGGCAACACATGGGGTTTTTTTGGCCTGCTTGATTTTGCTTGGTTATTTCTTGTGTAATTTTTTTTTATCTTGTATAGATAATTTTAATTCCTGTTTCTCTCTATGTTTTTAAGGGACCTGCTATTTAGTTTCTCAAGTGGAGTTTAACTTGTTCATATGTTTTGCATATCTATATCATACTCCCTTTAGAAGTAGAGATATTTCTGCAAATATCTGTCGTTGCTCATGTGTACATATCTCTATAGTCTTCTCTACATGAAGACAAATTAATATGTTAACGTTTGGAACATTTTCCTTCGAGCTGTATACTGATATAATCACTGTGGGCCCAGGTTCCCGTATCCGAAGGGTTAAAATCACAAAATGGAGATAGTCCAGTGTTCCCAATGATGTATCCTGTGCTTGTTCCTGGATTATTACCTCCCCATCAGCACCAGGAACAGATTAACCATGGGCCAGGTCTATATGCTGTTCCAGTTCATCCGTATATGCAACAATTTGGTGGTTTTCCGCCCAATACTCTTATCCCGTTTACCTACAACTTACCTACGTAAGTGTTTGTAAAGTCTGGCACACTGATAGGATTCTTTAATGGACCTTAATTTGGTATTACGATGCTTGCCATGACTGGCTTCTTAACAGTTTTTTTTCATCTTGTTACTGATATAAAGCAGTCTCCTCTTTAAACTAGACTGGTTTAGTTGGAGCTTATCGTCAGCTATTTTGTTATCGTGCTTCATTTTTCCATCGACATTATTGTCAAGTTGCTATGTTTGTACTTGGCTAAGGAAAGCTTGGCTGCTTTTTTGTTTCTAATAAAAATGTACACATGGATTATAAAATATTTCCATAAAACTTACTGTAACTTGATAAATTTGTTTTAAAGTAACCATTTTTGAGCCCTGGGTGCATCTTGCTGATATTCGACGTTTTTGAATGGTGCTTGTATAATCTGGCAATACAATATGAAAAACTTGCAGTTCAGCTTTGCATTGTTCGTCCATATAATGTTATCAGATAGTGAAGTTAATATTCTTTTAACAAAACCATTTTCAGCTCTAGGTCCATCCTGAAGTTATTCATTGTTTAGTATAATTGAATACTGTTCATAGCATTTGGCAGTAAAATATGAAGTAGTAACTCACAATTTTTGCTGTTTTGCATTAATAATCTTTACATTGTTATCAGGGAACGGAGCTCTCCTGAGGCTAGAGATGTCAGTGGTGAGCAGGGGCTAACAGGGGAGCAACCACAACAGCAACAACAGGCTGGACCTCAAAGACAAGTTGTTGTTCGGAGATTTCAAATTGCTATCCAGCTTGATATACTGCTCATCTTGAAACTGGCAGCAGTTATTTTCTTGTTCAACCAGGATGGATCTAGACAGAGACTAACTCTCCTTGTGTTTTTTGCAACACTTGTTTACTTGTATGTAGCTGAGATAAGTTTATAGCTTTCCATATGCCCTTTCGAAGTTTCAAAAATAAAGTTTCTTGATGTGCCTTTTCATTTGCTTACTTTGATGTTGCCATCTTTTGGTGCTTGTTTGTCTGTATCTACAATTTGAAATCCTGTTAGTCTGATACCTTGCTTATCCGCAGATATCAAACTGGAGCTCTTGCACCTGTAATTCAATGGCTTTCTCAAGGCATGCGTAGGGCAGCTGCACCGCCAGCCAGGCCTGCTGCTAGGCCAGACAATTTACCTGCTGCTGGGGAACCAGGAAATGAAAACGCTCCCTTACTCGGTAAGCTTTCAAGTGTTTATTTGAACTGTCATATAAAACACCTATTTGTATCTTTATGATACATCATACATGTTGGCACCGCTGCAAACTCACCAAATATTAAAAATGAGGTTTTGAAATGCACATCTGCATACATCCATGTTTTTCTTCTTGATTCTCAAACCATGTTGCTTGTAAGTACCAAAATTAGCAACGAAGGACTGTTTGTCCTTCCCTCCAAAATAAATAAAGCAAAGAACCCTGATAGAAAGTTCTCCGACCATGCTCTTTTAGTGTAGCAGTAGCATGTGATTATTCGGTAATTGGTATATACAATGATTCAATAGGTACTAGGTAGACACAGCAGAGGAATAACCATAGACACACATGTGTATACATGCATGCTTGCAGGCTCATTTCCAACCTTTTGTATTGTTTTCAAAATGTCATCTGAATGTATCAAGTACCACTTGTCCCCAAGATGTTTTATACAGTAGTAATTCAGAATTTTGGTCGTGATTGATATAATGTTGGCGCCAATCTTTAGGTGAGAATGAGACTGATCAAGCGAATGATGGGAATGAGAACGAGCATGTAGCCGAAGGTGGGCAAGTCGAGGGTGGTAATCGCTTGTGGGTGATTGTAAAGGAGATCCAAATGATCGTCTTTGGTTTCATCACTTCACTTCTCCCAGGCTTTCACAACGTAGATTAGACTGTAAAATTGCCCCAGAGATGTCAGTCGTCAGACAATTGAATCGGCTTTTTGTTTCAAATAATTTTTACTTTAGGGAAGAAAATGGGATATTGTGTATGATAAGTGAAGGATGAAACTGAGATTCTTTATGCTTTTATTTGACGATTTGTAAATCTTTTTGTGTTTATGGCCAAAAATTGATATATTTATCCATCTTTGAGAAATTAACATTTACTTTTATGATTTTAATTTGTAACGTTTGACAGGCTAAAAGATTCTCAGAATGTTGCCTTTTCCTGCAAAATGTTACATATATTCTCAAGTAAACTTAAAAATGATAGCTAAAAGAATATGTTTCTTTGTGAAAATCAGAATTAGCATTTCTTTATTAGATAAAATCTGTATAAACACAAGGTGCAATTAATGATATTATACATGTCAGGATGAAGTTACATACATTATACATACAAGAAAATAATAAGCCAGAGCAACAATTGTTTATGCTACCCGACACACAAATGGTTATCAGTATGGAGCAAATCACATATCAGACAGAATGCTGCTGATTTTCCGAAGCTCTTTGAGCGCGGACATGGCTGTCTCTTGTTCTTCGCCAATGAACACATTCTTCGATTCTTGAGATTCTAATTCACCATGATCCTGCTGGAAGACAGATTCAATCACCTGCAGCAAGGAAAACAAAATAAACGAGTTCAAGAAACGCACTGAGGCTCAAATTTGTATCACAAACTAGTTTCATAAGGTGACGCATTCTTGTTAAGAGGGTGTGGAACTGGGATGTAGGATGATTGACTTAACTTTCACGCAGCAAGTCCAAATCCATTCGTTTTATAAAGATTTTCACGATGAAAGGATTGGTGCTAGCAGGTCAAGTTATGTACCTGAATGTTCTCGAGCATTGATTGAGCAAGATTCCTGAGGCTAACCATTGAATTCTGATCCACCGTTTCACCTTTGCTAGATATGGAAGAGACATCACACGCATTAGCCACAGAAAAGGCAGCAGCAGCACGGTTCTGCCCATTGGGAAATTTAGTTGGAACGGGCATACTGGGACTCTCAGAGTTTCCCTCGTTAGCATTTCTTCCCAACTTCAGCAACCAATTAAATTTACCTGACAGGGTCCTTGTGTACTGCATAAGTTTTGGAGGTTTTCCCAGTATATCGTCATTTAGGGAACATCTTGAGATGTCAGGGGAGATGCTAGGGCCGAGAAGAGGGGACGATTTTGTGTTAGTCCTGAATGATTCAAAATCAGATACATCAACAGATGAGTTTGATGCAACGCTACTTCTTTCCGACACATTCTCATGATCGATGTTCGTATGATTAGGACTGGGTAGATTTGAGAGATCTGGACAATTTTCTTCGCTCCCAGCAGCACTCAACGCATCAATTGATATCTTGTTTGCAACATCTTGTCCAGTAACCTCAATCGGATCCTGGTGCTCTACACATTCACTGCATACTTCATTCACTTCATTATCATCTGCGCCAAGTTGCTGCGCCAGATCACTCAACAAACTTTTCCTAATAGTTGGATCAGGAAGATTGGTTCTTTCACTTTTTGTTGGTGAGGATGGCTCGGGCTCGGTTTTAGAATGTTGAAGCTTAACCCTATCTGACCAGCCCTTTCGGATGTGGGGCACTTTTTCTTGCACACCAGCTTCCTTGTATTCTTCTTCCTTGTGGTGCAACACTCTCCACTTCTCTTCCCAGTAGCTCTTTGGTGTATCTTTGAGAGGAGTTCTTGGAGAAGTTGCATCGAGAGAGTGGTTAATATAACCCCTTGTAACCCCAGGCTTCGCTTCTTCATAGAACCCAGGATGAACGAGCTGAGGACTGGTATGGTTCACTTCTACAGCCAGACTCTGCAACGAATATGCCTTTTCCACAAGCTTAACAAGACTTGCATCGTCTGGGAAATTCAGCAACCGCTGAAGGCAGGAAGTGGCAGTCTCAGTGGCAAGCAATGAAGACCTTATCATAAGTATCATAGACACCGCAAAAGCAGAAATGAATGCTCCCCTAGGTGAATCAAGGACTCCAAGGTCTGATTCTGCATGAGTTTCATCTGCTTCGGTGAACCTTGTATTGTCACACGCAAAAATTTCATCCCAGATCAGCAAAAGCTCTTCCAGAGAGAATTCGCGTCCAAATAATACCCTTAACCAGCGCAGTGAAAAGTACTGGGGTTCAACCCCAAGTTCTACAAGGTGAGTGTAAAGGGATGCATCAACTAAGGAAAGCAAATGATACATTGCAGTAGAAGCTTCGATTACAGGGGTGAACATAGAACGGGAATTACGGAAAGGAGATGGTGTGAAAAACTCTGCTATTGCAACAGCACCAGAAGCACCACGCATCAAAGCATCAAACATTGAGTATGCATCATGCTCCATAAATTTATCTGATAAGACAATACCAAGTTCACCTTCTGCTCCATACGCGTCACTAAGTAATATAATGGTTTGTATCTCTGGATCAAGTTCAGCAAGACTGGCTATATTTTGATTTTTTTTACATTTGCTCCCATCTTCCCCAGATTCTGAAAATTTCTTGAACTCAAACTTATATGTCAAGTCGTTTTCATGAAATGTAAAGCCATCAAAGTTGTCAATAAAATAGTCTTCATAAGTTGTTCTCACTTCTGACAGGCGTTCAAGGTCCACATGAAGAACATACACCAGTGGAGCTAAGAGTTCGTGCATCCCTGTAGGAATAAAGAAATCAATAACTGCAAGGACCTGAGAAATATATACTCCGTAGATCTTATTTATCTAATAACTGTGGATGCCATAAATAAGGAGGTAATCCTACATTTCTAAAATTTGTTACTTTCATTTCCAATGTCAAGAAAGACACTGCAGGAAACAATCTAATTCGATCTTTATCCCTTCATTTAATCTTGACTGCTTTATATGAATAAATGCAACCTTCAAAAGAATCTACCCAAACAATGTGCTTTGAAGTAATCTCATATTTCAGTCCACACACCTCACAGACGGCTTCAAAATGATACTTTAGAAAATAAAAAATCTCCACCTCACTCCACTAGAACATTACTTGTCACACACAAAGGCCTAACTTATATTACTAACAAAATATAAGAAAAAAGATGGTTGTGAAGTACCATGCAAATTTATAAAACTATTCCACCTCGTCTCTATCAACACTAGTTAATAAACACTTCATACCTTGTCTATAGCCATACTCCGGGTGACTAAGGCACCAAAGCAACAAAATTCTCCGTAAGATGCCTTGACATCCACTTGTCTGGAAGTAGCTGCCTCTTTCAGGGTACAAACGTGTCAAATCTTGATCAACCATTCTCTCGAGTTCGGCATTTCTAAAGAAGCGACCCCACATGCTATCTACAAGACAAGCAAAAAAATAAAAAAATAAAAGAAAATTTGACTTCAGAAGAGTAAACTAAAGATATAAATAAGTGTAGAACTTCCAAAAGCATAGGCAAAAAAATTTGGGACGAATCCTGGAATCCTGTAAAGGTATTGCGGTGAGGAATCTTATAAAAACCCGTATGGGCTAGAGAGTGTTTTTTGACAATGGAAACGTGAGAAAACAAAATGCTACCAGGATTTTGTGACAGCGGATTGTCTATGACGGGATCAGGAGAACTACTTCCATCTTTTGGCACATGAGGATCGACCAGAAGCTGTCTCCTCAGTGCAGCATACCTGCAGAATCATACACACTATGATCACGAACAACGACAAAAATGCAATACATTGCACTACATCATTTTTGGAGCTCAAAACTTAGAAATAGTATAGTTCCATTGAGAAACTTATGATTTGATCTCTTGTGCATTCGTTATGCAACAAATGCTCAAATCATTAAATTAAGCTACAATTCTTTCCACCATTTTTCGTAAACCTGAGAAAACACCACCTTTAATCCTACCTAAACATGTACTCTAATAGACAAAACTAATCATGATTCATAAACGAATCAACAAATAGCCAAAACAACCTGAAACATACATCTAAAGAGGCAAAATGAGCAACAAAATCAAGATATTCAATCAAAAGTACAAAAGCTCACCTTCTCCGAGAATCAGCGGTGACACGGCGAAGATCGTCGGTGGTTGCAGAAGGAGATGACGGTAAAATCCCCAAATCCACCCGCCATTTGACCCCTCTAAGGCCACCATAACGACGCGAACATGATGCCGTTGCCGGCATTGCAGTTTCCACAATATTTTGTAATCAAATCCTTTTTTTCTTCTATTTTTTCCCGAAACAGCCTATTTCCCCTTCCTATTCTCCGTTTTTCCGTTTCTTCCCCTTCAATCCAGCTACAATACCAACAAAATCATGATCACGATGAAAAAGGCCTTCGAGATGATTTTCGTATGATCCAATTTCAACGTTTAAACACATTCACGGCCATAAAGTGAAGATTTTTCTCCGCTTTCCGCTGCAATTCCGCGATCAACGCATTGCCCTAAAACATCAACACAATTTCTCGGAAGAAGAATCGGATTTCCGGTGAACCATTGGGCATGGCGCTTGATGAGGCGTATCGAGATTAAAGCTGAACGATTGTTAACAATGGTGAGTGCGTGAAATTGAGAAAATCTGAGAAGATTTAGAGAAAATCCAGGCAAAGGTTTTGGGTGGAGAAATGATAGAAAGTTTAACAAGCAGAAATCTAGAGAGAGAAAGCGAAGGTGGAGAGAGAGAGAGAGAGAAAACGAACAAAATGATGCTTTGCGGAATAATATAACCAACCAAATAAAACGCTCTCTTTGAATGTCAATATTAAATATTATTGAAATTAATAGTACTCCCTCCGTATCAGATAATTCGTCTCAGTTTTCCATTTCAATCCGTCCCACATAATTTGTCCTATTTCACTTTTAGTGGACTGTTCCACTAACTCATTCCTACTCACATTTTATGTATAAAATTAATATATAAAGGTAGGATCCACATTTCATTAACTTTTTCAATCCATTTTTTATTATAATTCTTAAAATACGTATCCGATCAAAATGACCCAAATTATACAGGACGGAGGGAGTAATTTTTTGATATTGGATTTGACATAATAATTAATAATGTCTTTTTTTTGGATACGAGGAAAAGAGAATGGGACCATTTGGCCGTTTCCATGATTCCATTTTATGTTTATTTTACACTAATAATCATTGTGTGCCACATTCTTAATACGATTCTCTTTAGCACGCCTTTTTGAAAAAAATAATATTACCTTAGTTCTAATTAAGTTAAATCGTATTCCTTTTTGTAATGTATCAATTAAATTGATTGATTGATTTTGAACTTTGTAAAAAGTAAAGACTAAATCAATGATACAATATGAATATCTGCACTTGGCTGTTGTGGGTTATGAACTATTCCGATAAGGATATTCCGTCCGTTCTTCAGGCGAGTTATGCAGAATCCCGGAAACTATGAAGCCAACAGAAAAACATGGATAGCTAATGCATTAAAGTAGTACCAATAGATACTCGGTCAGCTAAGTTCGTTACAGATATTTACGCGAATGACCACAAATGTGCTGCCAGAGGAATCGCAAATATCTGATATGTTACACATTGACCCGAAAATCGGAAAGATCCATCACAAACAGCTTCATATTATACTACTACTTCATTTGATGAAGGTAAACCTCTTTCAGATAAGGGTTAGAAAATGTAGCTTATGCAGTGGTTGCTTACAATAAGGATCGAGCACTACAGCATCTTCTTTCAATATTCTGTCAAGACATTCGATGAGAGCAATCTGCAGCAGTAAGAAAATTCATGTAAGTCATCAATTAGTGCACGATAACTGTAAAACCAGCACGGGCAAAGAGAATGCATGAATTACTTTATTGTTACGCAACAACCAGATTGTGCCATTGGTGAAGGAGCTGTACAATCTCCTCCTCTGAGATGGAGTGAACTACTCTTGATGGTCCTTGAACCTTTGAGTAGTCAGATGGTACCTTTAAGGCTATACAGCAAAGCATAAGAACATTAGCTTGGATGATCAACCAACTGAGGAAAATACATAAATACTGAATTTCAAAAGGGATTCATCAACTGCTTCTCCTGTTTAATGCAAGAATACACACTTACCCTTTCAAACGAAAAAAAGGTAACAAATATGTGCCGACAGTTTCACTATAACTATATAAAGTCATCAGAATCGTTTGACACGATACCGTCTTTGGTTAAGTTAGGAGATGTAGAAAGTTTAATCATTAAGTGGAGTACTATTTTAGCAGCCTGCCCACGCAGAAAATTTGTCAATTCAACAAAGATAATTCAACAAGAAAACCTGACATACATCTCCTCTAAACTAAAATAATACTATTATAAAGAAGAAAATATAATCAGAGATATCAAGAATTCGATCTGTAACTAAAAGATTAAGATTATAAGCCGATAATCACATTAGCATTGCATTAATTTTGGCAGTCTATCACAAGTGGTGAAGAATCTAGCCAAGAAACACAAGCTCATACTAAAATTTACTTCATAAGTATATTAACATGGGATAAAGAGCATCAGCAGAAAGTGTTATATACCTGCAGATACTAGTTGCAGAGATATCATTCCTGCGACAGAAGAGATGTTCATTTTGTCCTGCAAACAGCTCACGATTTCATTAGCAACTTAGTCAACTTATTTGCTTTAGCCAGATCCCCGTTCAAACACAGTGAATGAATAAGAGAATAAAAAGAATTAAAATCTTTCAGCGGCTGCATTTTTCCAAGTTCAATGGAACTTAGCATGTCATCCACTTTTGTGTAGTTGGATGACAGGGAAAGAAAATCAGATCCAGCATAGCTTGAATGTGCTACTTCAGTATTTGCTTTTAGTTCATGTTGATCCAATACATGCCAAGAAGAAATACTCTTAGCAGGGAAAAGCAGTGAGCCAACTTCTTCAAGCAAGGAAAGGGCATCATGAATACGTCCTTGCTCACATAGAGAAACAAGTAGGTTATCCACTGAGTCAGACTCAACTCCAGTATCGATCCGTTGTAAGAGATCAATGATTGACTGGGTCTGAAGCATCTCTCTCAAAATGCTCCGGGACTCTTCCATCCTTCCTTTGGCACACAAACCCCGGAGGAGATACATGAATCCCAGAAAATCTGGTAACAAACCCGAAGCTTTGAACTCGAAGAAAAATTTTAGAGCTCCTTCCATGTCACCCTTCTGGCAGTAACCATTGGTAAGAGCACCAATTGTAAATCCATCTGGCTTAAGATTCCATGCCTCCAAATCCTGGAAAATCTCTATGGCTTCCTCAAGTAGACTTGCTTTGCAATATCCATTAATCAACGAGTTATAAATACGGGTATTTGGCCTAATTTCCTTGAGGAGCATCCTCTCAAAGAGAATCCTGGCATCCTGTAGAAGACCTTCTTTAACTAAAGCGTCAATAAGTGTACCATATGTAACCTCTGTAGGATGAATATCTATTTTCTCAAGTGAATCGAACAATCGAAAAGCTTCAATCAGACAACCTTGGCTGCAGAGCCCATTTATGACAGAGTTATAGATGACTATGTTGAGAGCTAATCCCTTCTTCTTGGCTAAAGTGCAGAGATCTAACGCCTTGTTGATGTGCTTTGCTTTACACAGGGCATCAATCATAACGGAGTAATTGATAAGATCCATACGAGGAAGGTTACTTTCTGCTCCCATCATGAGCTCGTATGAATCTACAACTCTTCCATCCTTAGTTAGTGTCATAAAAGTGGAAATAGGAATGGTCACACTCCACTTTTTCTCATTCATTCGTGAGAGAAATACAAGAGCTTTTTTCACATTATTCAAGCATAGGTAATTTACTATAGTCTTACAAACATAAAAATCAGACAAGCCATACATCTTAATGAAGCAAGTCAGAATAAGCCGAGCCCATAACGTTTTACCTTCAAACAGAAGTGCTCTTATTATTGAACAATAACCCATACTTTCCAAAGCTAATTCTTCACTTCTCATTGCCACTGATGCACTGTATGCTGCCTCAGGGCAACCCATTTCGCAGAGCAAAGAAACGACATCATTACAGACAATCTGTAATTCTCGAGGCCCAATGTCTTTCATTCTGCAGATAATTTCTAAAACACTGTCTGCACCTTTTCTGTTCAATGTTGCTTCAATCAACGTCATATGCACTGTTCTATCCAAAGTCATACCTTTCCACATGTATTCAAGAAACACATCAGTAGCCATGTCAACCATACCCTCATTACAGAGCCCTAAAATAATACGCTTGTAAGAAGCAGCTGACGGACTTGAGGTCCGGCGGAAATCATCAAATATTTCAAGCGCTTCATTGATCCTGCCTACTTTACAATATCCATCAATCAGACTACAATATGAAACAGAGTTCGGAGACAAGTTCATTTGTGGTAGACCCTTATAAACTGCAAGTGCATCCTCAAACAAGCCAACCATTAGTAGGGCTTTTATTAGTATGTTACACATGACCACATCCAT
The DNA here is from genome assembly GCF_023119035.1 of Salvia hispanica. Lineage (NCBI taxonomy): Eukaryota > Viridiplantae > Streptophyta > Magnoliopsida > Lamiales > Lamiaceae > Salvia > Salvia hispanica. Next base: position 22,878,056 of record NC_062969.1, read on the forward strand.
CTGAATACCTTCTGCTTCCAGTCTCCTTTTAGTTTCTAAGATCCCAGAGAAATTCTGTTCTTCAACATAACCCTTTAAAAGTGTACTATATGTGATGAGATCTCCAACTATGCCCTTCGAGAAATCATCTGCCTCAGTTGTCCTCCCAACTTTGCATAATCCATTGATGACAGTATTGTATGTTATAACACCAGGACTTATACCTTTCTTCTCCATTTCATCGAGAAGAGAATATACAAGATCAAAATCACCCTTTTTACAAACTCCATCAATCAAAATTGCATATGTAAACTCATCAGCTTCAATCCCCAACCTGCCAAGCATGCTAAAAACTGTAAATGCCTCATCTAATTTCCCTTTTTTACAGAACCCCAAAATAATCACAGTGTAAGTAACTAAATTTGGTGTGAGTCCATCCTTTCTCATCTTGCGCAAAAATCCTACAGCCTTTTCCACATATCCATTCTTCGAAAATCCATCTATGAGGATAGTATAAGCAATGGTATCCAACTCAACTTTAGTATCCACCATTGCTCTATACCTTTGAAATGCCTCATAAATCATTCCTTCCATTAAACATCCATGCATCCAAGTACTATAAAACACAACATCCAAGGGCAACTTATTACTTTCCATCCAAGTAACCAAATGTGAAACATTGTTTACATTTCCTAATTTACAATAAGCACTCAAAACTGTTGTACAAGTAACAGCATTAGGAATCAAAGAACCTGACTTCAGAGCAGTCTCATAAAACCCAACCGCGAGTTCAGGCTCCCCAATCCTCACGAAACCAAGAATAACAGAACTACAAACATAATTATCAAAAGGGTACTTGAATTTATCGCCAGACATAACTTCCAACAAATCAATCACCCTATCCATTTTCCCCATTCTGCTAAAACAGCATATCAACAAACAGAAAGTGCGAGAAGATGGAACCACCGCATCCATTTTCAAGAAATCCTTGAAAACAGAAAGCCCCCTCTCAGGATCTCGATTATAACTGCAAATGCCTTGAATCAAAGTATTAAATATTTGATTCTTATGCAAAATACTGGATTTTCCGGTTAGAGTTTTCAAGAAATCAGCTGCTTCTTCATATTTGTGTTGCTCAAGCAGAGCTTCAGTATAAACTATGCGCGTCCGGACATCAGCTTCGGTATTATTGCAACTGAGTTGGGAGAAAAGGTGAATGATGGATTGGAATCTTCGATTCCGGGAGAGGAAGAGAAATAAATTGCTGAAATCTTTCGGTGTGGGAGTGAAACCGCTTTTTATCAGTGTAGAGAGCGGAAGCATTTTGGAATGATTCTATGCGAAAATTAGAACACACTTACACCTTGCTTGATGCTTTATTTTGTTCAGCCACCATGACTCCTCCATTTCACAGAACTTTTAAGGAAAAAAACAATAGCAACAACCAATCAGTAAAGTCTACAATCAAAGATATCAATTCAACGAAAACACGCAAAACAGTTGCTTATGCTAGATGCTAGACTATTCAGAGTTTCATCCTTCAGAACCCTAACTAAAATCAAATATATCAATTTCAATTCTACAAAAGTAGTTCCACAATTGAACTCATTTGCGATTGTAAATAATGTCAAATTCAAGTTTTAATGAAGTAAGTCTTACAGTATTTGGCAATACGAGGACGGCGGCAATCATCAGCGGCGGTGGCCGGTGAGAGTGAAGAGGAGCTGAAATGAAATGAAGAAGAGATGACAGATTGATTTGCCAATTTGACCCATGGAATCGGGTCCGAACTCATTTTCGGGTCGTATATCAGAAGTTATACAAGTATACACGTTCCAAAATGTGCTCTTACAAAATCAAAACTATGATCTGGACCGTTAAAAAATATCAACATATGATAAAATAATAGCAATAAAAAATATCAACACAATGTCAACGATTGATGTTATGTGTGTTGACATTGATTGACATTGTTGACATCAAAATCTTAAAATTTTACACTGTATTGACAGTGTGTTGATATTATGTTGAATGGTTTGGAGTTTGTACAATATATAAATTTGCATTTTATTACTACTCTTTCAAATTATATGAATAAATACAGTAATAAATTTACTCTTTACCAAAAAATTAAAAATAAATTTACGCTTACTAGTTAATTAGTTAATAATTTTAATAAGACTTGATTCCTACAAAATCAGTTCTTTTAAGAGCTAATAAAGTTACTGGTGTCATTTTTTAGTTTGTATTGTACATTTTAAAATTTTGAATCTGACAAAATTTATTTCATACTATTAATTATTACAGTATATTTTTTTTTAATTTAGTTGTTTTTTTTGTTTTTAAATTTAGTTGTATAAATTTGAAGGTCGCATCAATATGGATTTGAACCCGAGCATTACTACACCCACTCACACACGTAGAGCTAACTCTTTTATTGATTACTATATATATGGTGTATTTTAAAATACTACTCCTCCCTCCGTTTCGCCATTGAGGCGCTTTTTTTATTTTCGATATCGAGACGTTTCTTTTAGACATAAAATTTAAGAAATTAATATTTAAAGAATGTAAAGTATGAGTGAAAAAGAATACAGGTTTTAAAAAAATTAAAATAGATGAAAGAATAAAATAAGTGAAATGACTGACGCTAAATGGGACATTCAATAAAAAATGAAAATGACTCGTTCACATAGGATGGATGAAATTAATTATTGATTTTATGTCACAAGCAATTGGACAATATAATTTTTGGGCTTGGACTTAAAGCAAATGAATTTACATTCCAAGAGAAGGGGGTTTTCTCTTTAGGAAGTGGGCTTACGTTTCAGTTTCTTGGGCTTGGGCTTGATCTTGGGCTTTATCAGATAATATTGAGCATTTGCATCTTTACTAAGATGGAAAATATATCCAACAGATTAATATACAATTTAATTAATAGTATAAGGTATAATGGTATATATCAAGAGAAAATAAAGTGCTCAACTGAATTTTACTTAAGACTATTATGTTATGGAAATAAAAAGGGTTGGTTGGATTCCTTTCTCTCTCTCTTTTGTGTATGTTCAGGTTGAGGGGGAGCCGATGCAAAGTTAATTCGTCGCGCATTCAAGTTCAACAGTGACAACGATATTGTCTTCATCAATTTGACATAATTTTCTATTAACTTAATATTTTTTTTTCTAAGAAAGTACTCCCATTTTCCAAATATTTATCACCCTAACAAATCTAATTATCCCTCTGAAAATAAAGGTGACTAATTAAATAAAATAAATTTTTTTTGTTAGGGGATGGTTTTCAAAGTCTTGAACATAATGAGATGACGTCCACGATAATATAAATGAGCTTATATATATGCAGTCGTACGACCCAATTACATTTATGCAAAATCTTCTTTTTATTCACTTTCTTTTCTAGTCAAGAACCAACATGAGCAACATTATGAAAAAAAAATTATTTCCCACAAAATATCATTATGTGTAGGTCTCTTTTCAAAAAAAGTTAAGGACAAAAAGAAACGTTCACCAACATTTTATTTAAGATATTAAACATTAAATGTATGAACTTTAACAATATTTTCAATCACTAAACAATTGACACATAATATTATATTCGTGCACATGAAATGATTTGAACCCCAAATTTACTGATTAAAATGAAACTGTATTAGTAAATCTAAATAATATCCTTATTCTCATGCCAATGTTATCAAATGTAATGCATCAATTTTAATGCAAAATACAAGCATATTACAACTAATCTCTTATATAAATGGATTACAAAATGAATGCAAATCCCCTAAACCCAAAGTTTTTAAATACGAAATTCAAATTTTAGTTTTCGAGTCTCACTAAAGTCTTCTAAATCACCAACGGGTCGTAGCACAGTGGGCAGCGCAGAGCTGTTGTGACCTTGAGGTCACGAGTTCAAACTCGTCACTTATTGAGAGACTTTCGGCCTTAAGCCACGAACCAGATCGAACAAGATTAATCGGATTCCACCAAATACGTGTTTATAGTCAAACTAAAAAAAACTTCTAAATCTAGCTTGTCACACTAATTCAAGATTTGTAGTAGATTATTGGATATTAAAATAGTACTATTAATGCACACTTTCGACAGTGACTTTTGATTTTCAACATTATTAAATATAAAATTTTCAAGAATACAACCCAAAAAGGTAAATAAAATCTGTGAGATACTACAAGGACAACTTTTTAGGTGGAAACTTTCCATTTGTATAATGTGATGGAGGAAAAATAAAAGTTTGTGATTGTGAGGCCTAAATTATAGGAATGCAGATTGAAACGAGGATATTTGCTGTTTAACAAAAGTGATAGTACTACTATAAAGACAACTGTTTTTAATTTATCATTATTATAAATAGTAGTAATATGAAAATGGTCAAACTCATTTCACTGACATACACATCATCATCTATAAATATACTACTTTAATATTCTCTACACACAAAATGTCATCATGTGATATATTTGGGACATCAGCAATTAAAACAAGTATTTCAAGATATGTGAATCTATTAATAATTGGAAAGTAGAGAAAATAATGCATTATGTGGTAATTTGGACTTGGATTGGACTATGATGCTTTTAACTTCTCTTATTTGTTGATACATATTAGCGGAAAAGGGCTCTAACCATATTTTTTTACATTTCTTAAAACTCATGTTTTAAATTAAATAGAACTTTTATTTTAGAGTGGAAGAGTTCGTTATATATAGTAAAATGAGCAATAGTGACATCCTCCTTTTCAATTATTGACCGACCAAAAAGGTCTTGGAGCTAATTAAGGCCATGCACATTACTTGATAAATAAAGTGCCCCAAATCTAAATCCACAAAGACATAATATTATTGGATATAGGAGCAAATTAAATTTTCATTACTCGAAATGCCATCAAAATTTAGAATGTTTAGTGCGTGACAACAACTTTATTTGTCTAGTAGTAGAATAATGGCAGTCATTTTCAATGATTTTATCCAGACTCATCAGCTCAGATGTATTTGTCTCATTTCTCATATGCACATGGAATTATTATGCACAACACCCTAAAATTTACTTTTCTCCATGAACGAAAAAAAAATGCTTAAAGTCAAAATTGGAGCAAATACACCAAAAATGTTGATAATAAAATTGACACAACATCAAAATATATTCACCTAACAAAAATGTGAGGACTTATCTAAAATCAGAAAGATGGTCTGAAAACAATCGAAGAATCAAGAATCTTATTGCAAGGTGACGCAATTTAATGTGACATTCTGACTCGTCTCATCCACCGCTAGTGAGTTGTGGTTCTTCAACTTTGATGTTGGCCTACGTTATGTTATGCTTTCATTAATATTTTATTTGGAGGATGCACATCTTGGACTTATTTGTTTGATTATGTATTGCTTAGGCGTGCTTGGTTTTGTTTGCACAATTTGTTATTTCTTGATTCTTGTCGATGTTTTACTTGCACTAAACGTTGCATTCCGATGTTCATCGCTTTATAATTTGTTTGAGTCTTTCATTTTTGTGAAAAAAATAATAAAAGTGCAATACATAATCTAATAAAAGACAAAAATCAACTAACAACTAACAAGCAACAAATATTAACATCACACATCAATGTTAGACTTGTCTATATCCTTTAACGAGATATACATCAATCTCGCAACACCCAACATGCAATCCGCAATCCTGATATAACCTACTACTCCTACAATTTGCTAAATTTGGTAAAAACACATTTAGGATACTAACCAATACTATTTGAATGTTATGATAATATCATAATAATATTCCACCACTTTTAGGACGTCACCATTTTATTAAGCAAAATATGGACCCCAAAACTTTACTGGTAATAAGGAATTGGTATTCTAAACTTTCAAGTCTAATTGCAAATTTTGAGACCTCAAAAAGAGTTATTGTCAGCGGAAAATTATAGTGTAATACCAAAATTACAGATCTTTGAGTGAAATGGTCTTGACCTATATTAAATTACAATATACTTAACTGTAATAGTGTAATGACTATTTAATTTGGGCTGCTCATTTTGAACGAAAATGCAGCCTTAAATTTTTTTATGTTAGAACCTTTAATGAGCTCACATTGAATAAGTTAGCCTATAGTTGATAATATTCACCATATAGTCTAATATATGTTGGTCTTGGACTCTATTTCAACAAGTAAAAGATATCATAGACTCCTCTATTTTTCTTAGATATAACTCTTGTAATTGGCTCATTTCGAATAATCAAATGATTAATCTTTTTTTCCTTGAGTAACCTAGATGCATCTCTATCAAATCCCAAGGCTCAAGCATACTCGAACTCCAGCAACACCCAAGACCATAAAACAATAAAATCACATCAAAGTGAAGAAATAAAATACCTTTGAACACAACATAGACAGTAGCATAACACAACCGAAAAGGAAACACACATCTTTGACGGACAAACCTCTTCATAACCACAAGACTATCATCTACCATAAACAAGCTGAGCCAATAACGACAACAACAACAACATCGAACGAGTGAGCTATGATCATGTGGAAAGAAGAAAGCTTTGGGCTAGGAGTTAGATAATATAGGTGCAAGAATCAAATCATAGTTATGATTTGTGTATATTTGAACATTAAGCAATATAAATAGGTATATGTGTGGCATCACTTGTGCACGTATGCATTAAACAATACCAATATTTTATATCGCTTACAATTAGGAAATACCCCAATTACTGTCGAATAGTACATTTTGGGTAAAAATCTACTTCAATTCGTGTGCTAATTTGTCCACAAATCGCATTAAAAAGAATATTAAATTGGTTATTTTTCTAAAATTATTAGGGTTGAATGTTGGTGGACATGCACATGGATCAAGTACTTAACCAATTGCCACATCTGTCACACTCCACTTATCTTAGCACATGCCCCTCATCCAACTTATTTGTAGCATCTTATATATGCCTTGCATTTATTTAGCTCTATATATAGAATATATCTTTTCACATAAATATGCCATAGTGTGACCATCGACCAAGCCAATTAAATAAAAACAACCATTTTTGGGTACTTACAAAAAATTATATAGTGCTTTCATTTAAGAGCCTCTATATTCCACTTTATATAAAATAAATAATATCATCTATATACATGAGATTATACTTAATTTACAATTATATAACCAATGGCCTTAGATTGAGATTGGATAAAATAAAAATAAGAAACCCTTTTCAATTTTTAGTTCGTAAAAATCTACAGTAAATTCATTTCATAATTTTTCACAACGAAATCATTATGTTCTAGTAGAATCTATTTTAAGATGAGTTTGTAGTGTAAATCTACCTTATTCTTCAGAGTTGGGATTCATTTTTCTTATTCGTTCGTCATCTATTATAAGGGTACAGTTGCTGCACCGCCTCTTCCTTTGACGCTAGTGACAAGTTTCTTCACTGTATCTGCTACAGTGTATATACGTAGGTACGAGTAAATAAAAACCTAAAATTATTAAGGTTAAAAACAAATTAAAGTGTTATTATCATAGGGTTGTGTTTGGAATCTTGAAATGGGCATGTGCCACAAAGTTTGGTCTTACAAATCACATGTAATGTTAAGAATACGACAATTATGGTGGGAGCATCCCTCACATGTAGATAAAAGTGACCGTTTGCGACAAAATTAATTTCCCTCTCTTCAAAATCCAATAACCATATTATATTACATTATTTACATAAATGATAATGAAGTTTAATCTAATTTTCCAGACTAAAGTTTCCATTAATAAATGAAGAATTTATGGCATAAAGGGTCCACGAATTAATGCATTCTTTCAATTTGTATCAAATATATGGAGCTGCCTGCCTATACATGAAAAGCTAGCTTTTTTTTAGTTTTCATTTTCAAATGTTATATAGTATCCTGCTAGTATTTTTCAAAACCAACCTTAATTACTAGTCTACATCGTCGTCGTCGTCGTTATTATTATTATTGTTATTATTATTATTATTATTATTATTATTATACAATAATCATATTTATAATTGATAAAAAATACCACTCAAAACTTTCGCACGATAAATCAAAATACAAATAGTTACACTTGAAATTTAACGGTTGAATCACAAAATGATATTACATACTAATACATATTGTTGAATACGAATGATAACCAGAAAAAAAAAAAAAAAAAAAAAAGAAGCAAAACTTGGGTTCATATTGTCGATGAATCTGAATTAGGGTCAGTCGTCTTTCAAGTGATAATGTATGACACAACAAAAGAAAATGGTTGTTTCTTATTATTTCTCCGTATCATTGATAGGAATGAGATAATATCAACGTATTTAATTATAAATTTCACTTGAGTTCATTATCTTTACGTAGATAATTAGTCCATACATTTAGGGGTCGTTCTGTTTGGAAGATTGGAACTCCAAAATGTATCATATTCGATTTATGAGATTGAAACTCACATCATAATCTTATATGAATAATTACGTCATAAGGAATCATAGCTACCACTCCAACAAAATTAATCTTAGCCTTTGTACAGTTTTACCATTTACTTTTTTTTTTGAAAGAATTCAAACTCCTCATATTTATGCATTATAAAGATTAAAGATATTTTATTAAATTACTCCGTAACCACTTGTATGCATGTAACTATGTATGTACGTTTTCAAAATTACCATTCCTAACAAATCATTTATATTTTTTTCACATTTCAATCTTACTTACCTCGTATCGCTATAATATTATTAAAGTAATCGAACAACACACCTTATATAAGTACAATACTTATACCTTCGGGGGCCTTCTCCGGGCATCGAACGATCAGCTCAGAACTGGTACGGATAAGGGGAATCCGACTGTATTATGATTTTCAACATAAACTACAACAAATATCATCCATGAAAGAGAGCTACTCGAGTTTCCAGCACATCTATTTCGTATTAACGGCTAAAAATATTACTCCTTGTATTGAAATATTCGAACATAGAATTAAATTAGCTCAATTATTCGAGGATGTACGATAATTATAAATAATGTTAATAGGAAATTGAAATGACACTTTTTTTGTTTAATATTTGTGGCATGATCTGATTGAGAAATTAATGAGAGCAACGGTCACTGATATGTTGCATTTGGTGTTCTAACATTTGTACAAATATTAAATATAAATAGTTTAATCTTATATTTGCCGGTCTGTCTCAATGTACCCTGACCCATATTAATTTGATAGTATTTTGTTTACAGATTTCAATCTATAGTTCTATACAAATAATATTACAAATAATGCAACGGTGCAATCGTACCCCAGGAAAAATAGAAAAAACAAGATCTCAATTATTAATAATAATTATATATGCTATTTCTGCAGAGTTATTTATGATAGATTTTTAATTAATAACTTCTGTACATACAAACTAATACAAAATACTTTAATAAATGATATTACCTACTTTAAAAGTATTATTTCAAGTATTTTTCAATATGACAAAATGTAGTTTAATGGATCTGACCACCTACACAAAAAATGAATTAATTAATAAATTTATGTGTTTACTTATTAATTAGTGAAATATTAATTGTAGGGGCTAATAGGAGAATGTGACGAAAGAGAAGAAAGTGGAAAAGATGAGGTATTCTATATATGGAGCCGAAATCTTGTGAGATAAAAATGCAAAATTAGATAAAGTTGAAATGAAATAAATCATAGATTTACTTTTAATTGGCAAAAAGATGATGATATAATTATGGTATCCGATGAGCCCAATAAATCTAATGTCACGCAGCTAGGAAAGTATTTTTCATCTGATTATTAAATTTCTTTGACCATATAATTAATTAATATGGCCTACCTAAAGTTAATGGGAAAGCCTAATAGCATAGCTTTGCATAATTAATAATTTGTGTAAGAAAAATAATATTTTATATTTGTGCATATTGGCACTATGAACCTAATCTCGAGGACTATAATATTATGACAACAAAAAACTTGACCACCATAATTAAAGCAATCAATTAAAATGATTGTTCATCTTTTCCATACCAAAAATTCACTAACCAAAACGCGTTGCTTGTCGCCTTTATGTTCCATGGCTACTAATTAATTAGGTCAACATCATTGTTTTACATCTAGCTAGGATTTAATGAATCTCATGTGAAACAATTTATTATCGGAAATACTTTGAATTTTTGAAATAATTTATTGTATACGTATTTATTGACTAAACTAGTAGTATCTCTATTGAAATCTCGTTGAGTTTTACTTCCATTTTACGGTGGTAAAGAAGTACTTATTCATCATTTAGCCAAATTAATTTGCCACAAAAAATAAAATGTTACTACTAAAATATATATTGAAATTAATACTACTGTGTGATGGGGAGTGTTATATTGCTAACTCAATGCTTAATTGCCAACTATAATTCAATAATAGCCATTAGATATTCAAATTAAAGGCCTAGATCATTAACCATAAAATGTCAATACGATCAACAAAAAACGTCAATAAGACTATATGATTCATTCCAATAGAAATCAATAGGGATATTAATGTCAAGTTAGTTATAACTAACTTTTAAAAGAAATCCCAAAACTTTAAATTCATATAACATATATCAAATTAAAGATAATTTTATAAGGATTCCAACGATATACTACATGCATATGTTCCGACGTCAAAATTTGAGAAAAAAAATCTAGAATTTTCGTATTTTTCGTACACAGTGCTAATGTCAATACAGCTAAGATAATATGTCAATATAAAGCATATACAATGTCAATCCTAAATTTGTGTTGACAATCTCAAAGCATTGTGTTGATATTTTCGAAACACTATATTGACATTTTCATCCAAAACCCTAATTTGGCGTTTTTTTTTAAAAAAAATTTTCGATTTAATTAATAAAAATGAAAATTATACATGGCAAATTGTAGACCACACGTTTTTTAAAATTATATGGTCTTAAATTAATTGTAGTTAGCAATTAAATGATAAGTTAGCAATTGATCACTCCCCACTATGTGATAATACGTGATAATACGTTCTTTAGTTTGTATGCTATATATTTATGTAATTTATTTTTATGTCACACGTATATCATGTGTCATGATTGAATATAAATAAATAGATACGAACCTTGTTATAAATCATCATTATTCTAGTAATTGAGAAGCAATTTGGTCGATCATTTTGGCTAAATGGATAATCATGATTGATTTTATACAACAAAGTGTTTTGTTTTAGTATGTAATAAATAATGATTTTATTTTATGATAATATTTTTCCTCAATTTCTTAATTTTGAAACTGAAAACTAATTCATAACTTTTTCAGTAATTATCCATGATAAAAATTTTCTGATGCTACATATATTGACGTGCATTCTTACAAATGATATAGTAGTTGACTAAGTGCGCGAGCATGTACAAAACAATTTCCTAGAGTATCATTTAAATCATAACTTCGTATTGACTTTTAACTAACTATATAATTATTTAAAGAAAAAATTATATTGCAACTTTTCAATATTTCGCAAACGATGAAGCAATACAGTGAGTCCAAACACACATTCAACTCGAAGAGATAAGGGGTTTGTACAGATGCATAACCATGGCCGCCTTGAGAGACATTGTTATGTATCGGTACAGAATATAAATTTATAAACAATAATTATCCATACAAATATGAAAAATAAAAAAAATAATTGAAATGTGAATTCTTGTGAAAAACAAAAAGAAGAGATATATATATAGAGAGAGAGAGAGAGAGAGAGAGAGAAAGATAGAATGGTGGTGGAGCAGAGTGAGCTGGTAGCAATAGTTTAATGGAATCATCAAGACTCGTCCTTTGTTCTCAATTTCCCCATTAAATATATTTCACTCAATCAGTATAACCCTAACTACCTCCACTTCACTCTCACTCCCAAACTTTTTCACCCACCACCATCAAAATTCAATCCAGCATACATCAATTTGGAAACAAAGACCTACAGTCTCAGCTAATTTAGCTTGCGTAGCACCGCAAAATTACTTCTTCATGATTGAATTTGATTGGCTGCATTTTGCTTCAAGTTTCCTCGAAAAAGTGGAGTAACATATAGCGGTTTTGTGCATTAATATTTGGGGGTTTATTCTTTTCTTGGATCAATGTGAGTAAAGATCTTAGCTTTTTTGTGTTTTACCCCTTTTTCTGATTTTGTTTGGGTTTCTTATTGTTTTTGTGGCTGATTCTTTGCTTGATGCCACCGCTTTCTTCACACATTTATTTATAAAATCAGCCTATGGTGTAGGTAAATTATTCACATGGAGAAAATGTGAGTGAGATAACAGTAAAGTTACAGCTCAATCTCAACATCAAGTTGCATTTTCGGATCATTCATTGCTTATTTACTTATCTGTCTGGTAACTTTTTGTCTCTTCCTAAAATTTCAATTTCTGTATACTATGTGTGTGTGTGTGTGTGTGAAGGGGTTAAGCTTTTATTTGGAGAAGGGAGATTTAGTTGATTGATATTGTACATATGTGCAATTGCAGCTTATTTTCTTGATTTGTTTTGTTTTGGATGGCATTGTTTTTCTGTGTTTGTTGATTTTGTGTGTATGAACAATGTACAGATTCGATCTGCGAGGATTTGTGGAGTAGGGAGGAATTTGGGCAAAATGAGGAAGGGGGAGTTGAATGGTTGTGTCTTGATCCTAATGTTATTAGGAGTTGTGGTGTGTGGGAAAGCAGAGGTATATATTGTAACGATAGAAGGCGAGCCTGTGATAAGCTATAGAGGTGGCGTTAATGGGTACGAAGGCACTGCAGTTGATTCTGATTCTGATGAGAAGATTGATGTCACCAGGTGCTTCTAATGCATCCTTTCTTTTACCTCAATTATCTCTTACTTACTTACTTTGCTCTATTATTAGCGGGTGTTGGTCTAATAATTGATTTTCATTGAAAATATTGAGACTATTGTATTGTGGTTTACTTTTAGAAATCATAAAAGATTCATAAACAACTAGTTTTTACACATATGTTAAGTTTCTGAGTCCACTTGTTTGGAGTTGTTTCACCATACTTTTCCTGTTGTGAATTTATACCCAATTTTGTAATTTCTACATGTGATGATGCTCTTCTTTTTAATAGTATGATGCTAAAATTGAGGTGTTGGATGTATAGATTATTCATCATTCATTAATTTCTTTGTGATATACATATAGTTGTGAATGTAATGTGATATCTTTCTTTTCTTGGAGTAATTTACACTATGAATATTTACACTCCAAGTAAAACTGTCATATGTTGGGAGACTATAGGAAGATTTGATCACACTGTTCTCGAACTCTTTTTCATTTGTATGGCGCATTTGATTTAATGAGTTGTGTCATGTGTGTAAACTTCGTATGAGGTTTCCTGCTTGATTCTGATTTCTGACTGATTAAGTTTACATCAATGAGCACATACGAACCTGAAAACTAAAATATTGTGTTCTCTTTCTGTGTTTCAGTGATTTGGTCACGTCGTATGCCAGCCATCTAGAAAAGAGGCATGATATGCTTCTCGGCATGTTGTTTGATGAAGGAACCTATAAGAAACTCTATAGTTACCGTCATCTTTTAAATGGATTCGCAGTTCATACTTCACCTGAGCAGGTGACATCCCGCTCTTATACTTTGGCCTTGCTTTTTTTTTTTCTTTATTCATCGAGCCTATCAGCACTGGAACTCCTTTACATGTATTTCTTACACCTGAGCTTATTAGTAGGCAGAAATACTTAGACGAGCGCCTGGAGTGAAGTCTGTGGAGAGAGATTGGAAAGTGAGGAAACTCACGACCCACACCCCGCAATTCTTGGGACTTCCAACGGGAGTGTGGCCGACTGGAGGCGGATTTGACCGAGCTGGAGAGGATATTGTGATCGGCTTTATTGATTCAGGAATATCTCCTCATCATCCGAGTTTCGCAACGCATAAAACCGATCCTTATGGACCAATTCCAAAGTATAGAGGTAAATGCGAGGTGGATCCAGTCACAAAGAGAGACTTTTGTAACGGGAAGATTGTTGGAGCTCAACATTTTGCAGAAGCGGCTAAAGCCGCTGGTGCATTCAATGCAGATGTTGATTTTGATTCTCCCCTTGATGGGGATGGACACGGAAGGTTTGTTTTAATGCACTTTTATATTGTTTAAAAGCTTTATTCTTATTTCCAAAACAATTAATTGAATCTGTAACGTAAGCACTCGAGCTTAAGTTTGCTTGGCGATTGCTTATGCAGATATGAAATCCTCTTGCTTTCTATAAACTAGATAATCTGTATTAAGCTTAGCATTTTGTCAACATATACGTTTCAAATTCAAAACATTAATTTAACAATATCTTTTATAGTCACACAGCATCTATTGCTGCGGGTAATAATGGGATTCCGGTTCGGCTGCATGGATTTGAATTTGGAAGAGCAAGTGGGATGGCACCCCGAGCTAGGTAAGGTTCTTTACTATTGAGTTTTTGTGTGAGTTATGACACCAACCTTTCGCAGATTGTTCTCAATTTCCAAATCCTTTTTAATGATATATAACATTTTTTGTGTAGAATTGCCGTTTACAAAGCCCTATATAGATTATTCGGTGGATTTGTTGCCGATGTTGTTGCTGCCATCGACCAGGTACACTCAGTCATCTATTAATTCTGTCTGTATAGCAAGAACGATTCCGAGTCTGGTTTTCAAGTAGATATTTTTCTCAATATTACCATAAATTTGCTCAACTCTGAAATTTTAATATCAAACCAGCAAAATATAGGCTCAATAATTGAAATTTTATATCACTAGTCTCTTTTATTGGATTTCAATTACTCTTTTGCTGTGAGTAAGCCATTGACTAGTAGCTTTACGTTTTAACAGGCTGTTCACGATGGTGTGGATATCTTGAACCTCTCGGTGGGCCCCAACAGTCCTCCAGCAGCTACGAAAACCACATATTTAAACCCTTTCGACGCTACCCTTCTTTCAGCAGTCAAAGCTGGAGTTTTTGTTGTACAAGCAGCCGGAAATGGAGGTCCGTTCCCCAAAACCTTGCTATCCTACAGCCCCTGGATAGCAACTGTAGCTGCTGCAGTTGATGATCGAAGATACAAGAATCATTTCACCATGGGAAACGGGAAGATTTTAGCCGGGCTTGGTTTATCTCGTAAGTCATATAAACATTCCACTATAGATTCTTTTGTACCTTTTTTTTTTCCAAATTGATGTGGATTTTACTGTGCCGTCTCTTTCTGCAGCTGCTACGCATGCAAATAGAACATTCACCTTGGTTGCAGCTAACGACGTGCTGCTAGATTCCTCTGTGGCCAAATATAGCCCTTCCGACTGCCAGCATCCCGAAGTCTTGAACAAGAACTTGGTGAAGGGGAACATTCTTCTATGTGGTTATTCTTTCAATTTCGTTCTTGGCACTGCTTCAATAAAGAAAGTCTCGGAGACTGCTAAGAGCCTCGGTGCAGTTGGCTTCGTCCTAGCAGTTGAAAATGCTTCTCCAGGGACAAAATTTGATCCCGTCCCCGTTTCCATTCCCGGGATCCTCATAACAGATGTTACCAAGTCAGCGGTAACTAATGCTCCCCCTTTCTACTCAATTCTTCATGTTAATAGTCGAAGAATTAGCTCATTTATTTGCATTTTCGTCATTGGCTGGTCTCGTCTTGCAGGATCTCATTGACTACTATAATGTGTCTACATCTAGAGACTGGACGGGGCGAGTAAAGAGCTTTAAGGCAGTAGGAAGCATCGGGGACGGTCTGAGGCCCATACTCCACAATTCAGCTCCGCAAGTAGCTCTGTTCTCTGCTCGAGGACCTAACATCAAAGATTACAGTTTTCAAGATGCCGATCTCTTGAAACCGGACATTCTAGCCCCGGGCTCTCTAATCTGGGCTGCTTGGGCCCAAAACGGAACCGATGAGTCAAATTACATAGGTGAAGTTCTCTCCATAGTAATACCACTTTATAGTGTTCCTTAATTAGGTGACAAATCATAAAAGTAGCTCGTTTCTTGAAGCAGGCGAAGGATTCGCGATGATATCGGGAACTAGCATGGCTGCCCCTCATATAGCAGGAATAGCTGCTCTTTTGAAGCAGAAGTACCCTCACTGGAGCCCCGCTGCTATCAAGTCGGCCTTAATGACCACATCGACAACCCTTGACCGGGCAGAGAGGCCTCTTCAAGCCCAACAGTATTCCGGATCCGAGACCATGTCGCTCGTTCCTGCAACACCTTTTGACTATGGAAGTGGACATGTCAATCCCCGAGCAGCTCTAGACCCCGGGCTGATTTTCAATGCAGGTACGAGGCACTAACGAATTTCCTCTCCCGATGCCCAAATTTGGACAATCGCGTGACTTCTCTTTGCTTGTAGGATACGAAGACTACTTGGGATTCATGTGCACGACCCCAGGGATCGATGCTCACGAGATCATGAACTACACGCACACGCCCTGCAACTACACGCTCAGCCATCCATCGAACCTGAACACACCCTCAATCGCGATCTCACACCTTGTGGGAACCCAAACAGTGACGAGAACCGTGACGAACGTAGCAGAGCAGGAGACGTACGTCATATCAGCAAGGATGTCCCCGGCAGTGGCAATCGAGACCAGCCCTCCAGCAATGACCCTAAGAACCGGCGCATCAAGAAAGATATCCATCACGCTCTCAGTCCGGTCAGTCACGGGGGGCTACAGCTTCGGCCAGGTCTTGCTCAAGGGAAGCCGGGGGCACAAGGTGAGGATCCCCGTCGTGGCCATGGGCTATAACCGATAGGGCGCGTGATGTTGGGGTGTTTTTCGTCTCCGAAAATATATAGATGGGTCATGTATAGATAAGTAGTACAAAGGGGGTAGAGACTTGTAGTCTTGCCCTTTAGTATAAGTTTTGACATTAGTGGTATATTAAGGTGGAATGCCCATCTTCTTCTTCTTCTTCACCATGTAAGAATGTGGCCTTGCTTTGGACAAAGGCTTTTGTAGGCTTGACATCCTTTTTTATGCTGTATTTTTGAGTGGATGTGTTGTAATAATACAACTATTAATTTTTGGACTTTGGCAAGATAATCCATTTTTAATAATAATTGAAAATGGATTTGTCAATGAAAATATAGTACTCCATATGTCCCTTATAAATTATCACTATTTGATTCGGCACGAATTTTAAGAAATGTAATCGAAAGTGGTTGGTTGAAAAATTTAGTAGCACGTGAGTCCTATTTTTTTTATTAGATTTATAATAAAATGTAAGTGAGAATGAATTAGTGGAATGTAGGGTTCATTACCAAAAATAGTAAAAATAAATGTAATAAATTTTTAATGACGGACAAAAATAGAAATAAGTGATAAATTTTCAGAGAGGAAGGAACCGTCGATAAATTCTATAAGTTGGCTTCAAGGTAAGGCACTGCAGAGAAGCATTCCAACCTTTATCTTATCAATGTGAGACGGCAAATTGAAAAAAATATTAGTACTATTTAAATTAAAATTTTATTATTATATTATTCAATTTCATTATTTTTATATGAATTAATCAAATTTTTACTAGTATACTTTTTAATTATCCCATAAAACTAATTTTTAGCAATTACATGTCAACATATTTAATGACTAACTGTATAAAGTCACCATAAATTCATAGGTTTTGAAATTTAAGTGAAAATGATCAGAAATCAACCAAAAATTATAGTACTCCTTCAAAGCTAGTTTAATGTACCTAGTTGTACAAGTTTAATTCTTAGGTCTGAAAAAATATATTTGTACTAATTGTACTAGTTTATTGGTAATTTATCATGCAAAATTAAAGCCTAGCTCCCTCCTTCAAAGCTAATACATAACTATTTTCTTAATTTTCTACCATCCACTAACACTACTCTATTTTCACTATTTTTTCTCTTCCTCTCTTTTAGTTTATTCATTTTTTTCTCTTTTACTTTATCAATTCTTCTCTCTTACTTTATCAACTGTGTATTAAAATTCATGTCATTTTTCTAATTTTTAAGGACGGATGTAGTACTTGATACTCATATTTGCTCACATAATGTTAAATTTATTCTCAACAATATAATATAGTAACTTTTAATATTAAATTAAAAGTTTTTTTATTAATCAGTTGTTTTGGTGTATTCTATGGGCAGCTTACTAAAACTTATACGAAATGTTTTACTTTCCAATGTATCGAAAGCATCAAGCAATGGCTTTAAAAAGGCACAATCCTATATTTTCTCCTTACCATCACTCTTTACAACACAAACCTCAAATCTCTCTCTCTTTCTCTCTCTAAGTTTCATTTGCATATATCATTGCAGTCTCCTCAAATGGTACACATTTCTCTCTTCTCTCCTCTCCTCTCTCTGATTTTCATGTATATATATAAATATATATATATGTGTGTGTTAAAATTTTACTATAATTTTAGAATCATGCAAAGAAAAAATGGTCATTAATATGCTAATTCTAATGTTTAGCGGTTTCCCGGTAGGATTCCGGTGGCCGGAAAAACTATTTAGTTATGCATTTGTGACTTTGTCTCGAATTCAAATCATAAATCTCTTGAGATCAAAGAATCATAGTGCAATTAATTTCATTGAATTGCAAATATAGTGAATTTACGGTATTTAATGCAATGGTCTAATATTTTCATAAAGCTATATATTAATTTTCATGATATCTCAAATAATTTTGAGTATATTGTATGTTTATCTATACTGGCAATATTCGTACAGATAATAAGAATTTGAATATACCTCTGTCATATCTTAAGAATAAAGTAGGTTCTTCAACTTTGTGTATTTTCGAATCAAGAATATATTCAATTATATATTAATTTACTTTATGGAGTAGTTTCTTGGACACTAGTACTATATTAAATTAAATTCAACATTGAAAATTTCTACTGTAGCTTCCTCCACGCGTCATTAACGCGTAAATTTTAATTTAATTATTTATATTGAATGACATTTATTATATAGGTAATTTGTCAGATCATAATTTAATATATTCGTATGCATAGAATAGTCAACTTCAATACTTCATCATTAATTTATACAGATAGATATTTACATATTATGTTTACTATTATTAGTTAATTTTTTCCCATTTCCTCATAAGTCATATCAGTATAGCCTATCTATTAATTAAATATTGACTTGAAGCATAAAACTGGAAACTACTTTTAAATATATACAATTAACTTTTAGATAGTTAATGCTGTCTCTATACATATATATCATAATGCTTTTATGTTCTTCGTGATAATAGTGAATTATATAAAGATCAATAACTCACATTAGTTTCTAGTTCTCATTCTATAGTATTTTTATACCATAAAAGTGTTAAACTATGATGAATTACTAAATGCACTTATTATTGTGAAGAGAAAATATATAATCACAGCTTGTTATGGCTATTTGACTAAGTTTATTTAATGTTCAAAAAGCATATAAATTGTAAATTGTTTGAATAATG
The DNA here is from genome assembly GCF_023119035.1 of Salvia hispanica. Lineage (NCBI taxonomy): Eukaryota > Viridiplantae > Streptophyta > Magnoliopsida > Lamiales > Lamiaceae > Salvia > Salvia hispanica. The sequence goes on from NC_062969.1 coordinate 22,897,540, forward strand.
AAATTTATATGATATTAATGCTTTTAAAGTAAATAGGAAATGGAATAGTACTATATAATAAATAAATGGATTTGTAAAGCAAGACTAATTATATTTGATACATATAGGTGAAGACATGGAAAGCATAAAGCAATGGAAAACGAACAAAAAGATTCTCGTTTATATCGTATTAAAATTATCCTAAAAACGGCATTTTCCACTCAATTACCCTTTTATGACGATTAAATAATAAATTATCCTTCTTAGCTGTCATATTCATAATTAGTTATAATATATTGTCATGCTTTAAATTTATTGACAACGACAATATTGCGCATAAATAGATCGTTTTATACAAGAAAAAATATGTGTTCCTTAATCATATTATATATTGAATAAACTACAATTAATTATACACATGGTCCCACTTCAACTAATACACTTTAGGAAAATAACAAAGGTTTTTATAATTTCTATTCACAACCCAAACACACTTTCTCCCTTTCCTTTTGTTCTTTTTTTACTATGATTACAAAATTATTAAACAATTTACCAAAAATAATTGATCTAGCCATTTCAATGATTTGAGGTCCAATTAATGAATTCAATATATATATATAGATTAGTAGTATATGATATTCCTACATATTTTAAAAAAATCAATTCATATGATATGAAGCAGGTAAAAGAGGAGAGTTTGGAAAGAAGGGATGGAGTAGTGCTAACGGCGCCGTTATCTCTTGACGGCAACGACTCCGATTCCGACTACAAAACGCCTAACATCATCAGACGGATCCTCAGCCTTCTTTCCGCCGTTAGGCCCGGCTCTGACCTCACACGTCTCCAGGCAACTTTTCTCTCTCCTGATTTATTGGTTACAGAAAAAAGTACTATTATCAACTGAGTTGTGTTTCATTGAATAATACTACAGCTGCCGCCGCAGTTCAACATTCCAAAGTCGCAGCTGCAGTTGTACGGGGAGTCGGTGTACTGCGTGAGATCCGACATGTTGAGCAAGTGTGCCGAGGAGGAGACGCCCCTCGGCAGACTTGTGGCGGTCGCGGCATGGAGCATCTCCACGCTGCGGCCGCTGCCCTTTGGCGTCGCGCCTTATAACCCGCTGCTTGGAGAGACGCACCACGTCTCGGTAGGATCGCTCAACGTGCTCATAGAGCAGGTACGTTGAGCATTAAAATCCAATTTATAAATTCTCCACATACTATAAATGCTTCTTAAATTTTTTAAAAAAAAAATCATACTACTATATATTTTTTCCTTTGACATAATTTCTTGGCTCCGTCCCTGATCATGAAGGTGTCACATCATCCACCGGTAACTGCGCTGCACGCTATGGATGCGAAGCACAACATTGAAATCGTATGGTGTCAATCTCCTATACCGAAATTTTGTGGTAAAGATATTAAACCTCCTAAGTACATTTCGAAAATGAAAACATACTACGCCCTTCGTCTCAATTTACTATTTAAATTTTTCCGAACTTAGAAGTCGTAATCTGCTTTTACTATTTCGCATAAGTAGTTTTACACTTCACTAACTTTTTCCACTCACGTAGTTATTCCACTGTTCTAGCTATAAAACATTGAATTATTTCAAAAATGTGACATCTCGTGTAGGCAGTTACATTGAGACAGAAGTGGTCGGGAAACGGCAGATAAAGCTGGTCGACAAAAACGAAACATACGTAGCCAACTCTCCAAAACTCATCATAAGATTCTTGCCCTTTTCGAGCGTAGAATGGATAGGAAATGTGACAATCCGATGCCAAGAAACTGACCTTGAAGCGCAACTTAGTTACAAAGGCAACTCATTTTGGCCACGACCCTCGGTGCATAGGTCGATTAAGGGGAAGATCGTTAGATCATCGACTTCAGAGACCATTTATGACATCGATGGCCATTGGGATAGGTAATTTCATTTAATCTACGCGCAACGATATCTGTAAATTACCGAACTTTGGTCAAATTCTTAATCTTCACAAAAAATCTGTTTCAATTGTTTAGAAGCGTAATGGTGAAAGATGTTGCAAATGGGAAGCAAACAACTATCTACAATGCGAAAGAAACAATTTCAGGATTAAAAACTCCTATTGTCAAGGATCCAAAGGTAAAGTGCAAGTTTTCTTACTTCTTTTTTCCCTAATTTTTTTTTAAAAAAATCAATAATAGTTTTTCACTTACTGCCGTGGTAAGTCTAATCTCAACCTATTAGTTGAAAGAGAAAAATAATTAGAAAGAAAACTTTGTTGTATTTAAAAAAAAATTTACATGCTAAAATATTCTACGGATCTTGACCTTTCAGATAGTCGGATATGATCTATTTCTCGGTATGTTGTATATATAATGAACTGTTGGCTGTGTAGGCAGTTTCGACTAGTGAGTCGAGCTTAGTATGGAGTGAAGTGAGCCGAGCCATACTCGAGAAGAGATGGGACAAAGCAAGGGAATGCAAGAGTGAGATTGAGGAGAGACAAAGAGAGATTGCAAAGGAGAGAAAGTTGAAAGAAGAAAAATGGATACCAAAGCATTTTAGAGTGTTCCAAAGCAAGGAAAGTGGATGGGATTGTGTACCAAACAACAATGTTGTTGCCCCTGCTCCAATTGTTGTTAATGACTGATCACACTTTGTAAATGAAAAATATATGATTAGTTAAGCAATATTTATGTAGTGGACTTTTTGTCATTGAATATTAATGAGTATTCAATGACATTGTTTTAGGTAATAAATTTGGTTGGAGATGAAACTGAAATTCCATCTCTCAGTAGTGTGAAATGTGAAAACTCGATGAATTAAAACTCCAAGATGAAGAGCGAAACACAACTTAGAAATGCAAATACAAACATAAGTAATGAATAAATATATCATTAATTATACACTACTTAAAAACATCAAACGAGTTAACTCAACAATATTAATAATTAAAATCTCTTCATTCTATATAGAAAACCTGACAAAATTTTAACAAAACAATCTATGAGAGAGAGAGAGAGAGTATCTGCCAAGGCTATATTTGCAACTTGATATCCAACTTATACAAAAGGTCAGCTGGAAGGATAGTGCCCTAAATCCCCAGAGTTTTTCAATGTATAACATAAAAATAGCCCAAATGGAGGGAAAAATTAAACAACAAATGGTTGTCCCCAAGGAGGCAACACCGGCCTTGTCTTCGCCTTCAGTTTCTTTTCAACGACTTCCCATCACTTTCTGCCACCTTACCCGCGCTTGCAATCCGAAAGAAGCCAGTGCTTTACCAGAGCAGAAAGTTAAAACTGAAACGGGGACGAAGGGTGTGATGCGCTTGAATCCACAAAGAATTGGTACTCAAGTCATCTCTCTTTCATATAGACGTATAATTGGGGAAGAGTTGGATTAAGTTGTCAAGGGTTTCGGGCAAAAATTTCCTTGCAAACAAATAGCACGGACGCGGATTCCCGTTCCACAGGCATGGTGTGATCTGGACTTGCTTCTGCATTGTATAAGCCAATTAGTTGGACTTGATTCGATTATTTTCATAAGAAGTGGAACGTAGCATTAGCCAATTGCAGTAGAATATTAAAACTGACCTTTTCTTCACTTGTAACATGCACGCTGTCTGAAATGGACTGCAACAGAAGTTAGAAACGAAGGGTATCAGTGTATATACTTCTTAGCTAATCATACCTAGACTGCAAAAGATATCTAAAAGAATGCTAGACAAAAGGCTGGAAAATCTAATCGATCGTACACATAAAGATGAATACTTAAAAGGACATACTGTGATATTTCTCATCAGGTCATACGTCACATCCAGTGCCCTGTACGACTTCGGATGCCACTTTCCTTCAGACCAGTCAACATGTGTTACTGACCAGTTGGCTATTCCGACAGGATCAAGCATCTGAAATGAGGCGGAAACTTGCTCAAACATTAAACGTAGAAGTAAAAGCAAAGGATGGAGAAATTTGAAGACAGATATAACCACAGCGAGAAAAGGGCAATGGTTCTCACATAGAAAAAAGTGGGCAAATAGTGCTCATCAGAGTAGCAGTTGCGTCCCTTTTCCATGCCTGGCTGTTCAATCAAATAAATAAATGGCAGAAGTCACTCAGTAAAATGAACTTATATTCAAACAGTTGAGACAGCTAGTAATTAGTGAAAGGGATATCCTGAAGGCCAATTGCAGCTATCTATCTACGTTTATTGAAAACAAATTGGAAATACTTTCTTCAGGAATACTTTCTTATCTCCTGAAGTTGCTCATATTAACAAATTTACAGATTTTAGAACAAACATTAATTCACAAAATAATTTCAGATTCCGTCCATTTTGAGCATATACACAGCATGTCTAAGCCACTTATATCAGGAAATCTACATCCAAATGTTCATCAATATCTATGGAACATATAACCTATTGATCAAAACTTCAATGTAAACAAAGTATTAGCTCAGTTACCCTGCAATAGTCCCTGAACTTGGAATAGTATAGATTATCGGCCATAACTATAACAGCATGTTGCCGCTTCATTGTGAACCACTGCATAGTTCAAAAAGTAAATATATCAACCATAGGCGAATCATGGATGCAATAAAACAAGCTCTCAGAAAGATAAATATGAAGCCAGATTACATAAATGGACATGGAAAATTAATTATTAACAATCAATTTCTGTTCAATTACTTTATCGTGAACATTAGATATTTAGCAAAGTTAATTTATTAGACCTATTCAGCCAGGAACATGATTTTGCTTTTATTAGGACTGTATTCTCAAGTTAATTGAAAGCAGAAATTCACCTGAGCACCCTTACGGAAGTCTTGCTTCTCAACTTCAGGTAACATATTTTCACTGTATCTGCCACTTCCATGAGGACCAGGATCCTCAAAGCTGCACAAAAGAAGGATTAATAATGCTCCTTCCTCTCATATCTACTTTCAATCAATGATACCATTAATTGTAACGATGGCAGTTCGATAATAAACTTTAGTCAAAAGCTTCAAGTTTAACCAATAAGGATATCGAAAGTATAAACAACACCCTCATGGTGGGTGTAAACAGTAACCTTCATATTTTACCATTACTGAACAAACTAACTTAATCATCTGGATTCTTTTACTGAATGGTAATTTCTTGTAAATTTGATGAAAACAATGTTTTCCAAGAAAATTATAAAATATTTTTATTAAAAATTTACTATAATCGCCATGAGTATATATCCATGATATTGTATAAGTTCAAAAGAACAGCCTACTGTTTATAATATTACATCCACCTTCCAAAGTTTGACATCTTAAATAATGATGTAATTTCTGAAATCTACACGGTCTGCCAGCTATGCCAAATTTACGAGAAGTCTTCTACAATTAAAATGTTTCTGAGTACTTTAGAAACCTTATCAACTCTATCTTATGTGATTGTAGAGATAATGTCAATATAGAGAAGGGGTGTCAGGAGCTTTCTAACTACCTAAAATACGCGTTGGTTGGTCATAATCATTAAAAAATTGCTTCATTTCCATCTCAACAATTTTTGGTGTGTTTATATCCTTTCAAATGCATATCAATGTTAAAAAATTGTCAAAGTTCTCAAATGCTTGAAATGCATAGCGGAACATCTGATCAATTCATTGAACTCTAGTACCTATTTAGATCTAACAATGTAACTAAGTTATAAACCCACTAGAGAAGCTGGCCAATTAAAGAGACTAGCACAAAAAAGATGTTGGGCGAACCCAAAATAGTAAACTTACCAATCTACAAAGCTCACATTTGTGTACATGAGATAGTTGTACACAAAATCAAAATCACGAAGTGGTATGCAGCTGCATTTGAGGGAAAATCTTAATCAGTAAAAATGAATTCCTTGAGTAAGAAAAATGATTTCACAAAGTATTTTGTGGTAACCTGTCAGAAAGCAGTACAAAATGTTGGTTCCCAGGATCTTTCAGCGCATGTCCTAAAAGCCTCCTTTCTGCATCAACCATTGATATTTTCCCCCATACTACCTACAAACGATAAGCATAATAAGACTCTACTAGAGTTTTAAACTTTTAACTAGACCTGAAGATTTATGATGACAGCTTAGCAAATATTGATTTAGTTAGTACAGCAATATAAATCTTTCAGATTGCCGAATCTTACTAAGTGCCACAATTCCTTTTAAGTAACCAAAGAAAAAAATAATTAGGTAGAAATAGTATCAATTGGTATCTGGTACACATATTACTGAGAAACTGACAATAATTCTTGATTCCCCATAGTAGATCAAGCACAATGCACAGCTGGAACCGTGTCTAACAAATATACACTATTGATTACTTAGGGAATCAAAAAAAATGTTTTAAAAAGTATTTCACATATGAAATGGTGGTGAGAACAAGATTGCCATGAAATCTCTTAAGCCTAACCAGTACACTTCCCACCCTCATGTGTGGATAGTTGTTCTGTTCATTACAACCCTTTTTATAAAACATAAGCCACATTTGTTAATGACCCAACTGATATGAACAAAAATCAATGAGAAACAAGGAACACACCGAGCTGCTACGAATTTCCCGGTTGATAAAGTAACGGCTAAAATGTAGAGGCTTATCCTTGGATGCATGTACATAGACAGAGAATCTACCTTCATGACCCTGCAAGGTTGGGTAAAACTTTGTTAACATACTCAATGTCAGCTGATGGAAAATTGCTGTAGCCGAGAAAACAAAGTAAAGCAGTATAATGTGTAAAGATGTTCTTAAATACAAAGTAAAGCACTACAATTAGCAAAACATATTGGAAAATGTTCTTTCCTGCCCTTCACGCTTCACCTAAGAAGGATAACTGATATTGCTACATTTCTATTTAGGCAAAGACATTGTGAGGTAACAGTAATAAAAGATCAAGCTGCCATGGTATCCAACCCTCAGGTTTCCAGAGATAACAACAACAAAAAGTCATAAACTCATTAATATTTTAAGTGATCTAGCCATACAATATTTCTACAAGTGGCACTCAGACTGCAACAAGAGTTCAACGAGTCGATAGACGATAATGCAAAAGCAGTGAATTATCAAGGCCTTCAAAATTACCATTTCAGTGTAAAGCAAAAATTAAATACCTGGAAGAATTTATCCCACAGCTTCTCAAATGGCAATGCACCTGGTGTGAGAAATAGGAATGCAATTTTTGGCGTTGTTTGTATAGCAGGAGGCATGTTCAAAATATCTCTAATTACGACACGGGCAGCTATTTCCTCATCGGTAAGTTCTCTAACAGGTGAAGGTGGAAGCCAACGAGGCATTCCCTTACAACCACGAGATGAGAAAACATAGCACGCTGCTGAATTTTGAGGTGGATAGACATAGGCAAAAACCAGGAACAAACTAACTAAACACACCAATACAATAATCCATGTCGGCTTTCTCAATGGACCACGCTGGCGAGACCCTGGCATTATTTGCATGTCTTTAATGCCGAGCCGCCATGCCGGAGACGACTTCATCTAGAAATTATGCATCACGGGTCCACTCCCACAGATAGTTTGTGTATTCTTTCACCTCTCTCCTCAAAGTGCAAAACGAACAGGAGTAACCTTGTCCTATCCGCCTAAAGCAGACCGCAGGACAATGGATCTGCTATCAAACTGAAGCTGCAGAGAAGACATATTAACAAATCATTCGCAGCTGCACGGAAATCAAGAATCACTATTACTTGAAGCCTGAAGGTAAGTTTAAAGTACATCTCTAGTTTCCAGTGAACTTTTATGTGGAACACTAGCTGACAGTCAACCAAAATATGTACCAAATTTTCAGATCATCTTAGTTGTAGATTACAGAATTTAGATCAGTTAATGCTTGATTTACATATGAATCATACCATTACCATTAAAATGTGCTGCAACGTATACCCCAGCTCAAGATCAGAAAACAAGAAAGTAAAAAAAAGGAAATCTTATCATAAAGTTCAAATCACCGAGAGTCCATGTAAGAGGAATAACTCAACAATGAAAAGAAAGAGATCTACTCATTGAAGATAAGGTCAATAAAGGGAAAATCAAACAGTACTTCACATCAGTACCCACACATTGATCACATCGTCAAAAAGCTGCTAACGAGGAAATAACACCAAGTATAGCATGAAATCTCGACAGATTCAACTTTCCCAAGCCGCCCAAACTTCAGATTCTATTGCTAAAACAGGGGAAGAAAAAGAGGAACTTTGCAACCAAAAAGTCAACACCAACCTAATTCGACACAAAATCGGGAATCCCCAAACATCAAAAAGGCTACCAATCCAATCCCACTCCCCCACCGACACGCGCACGCCAGCTCCTCGGATATCAAAACAATCATTGGAAAAAAGGAAGCATTTATAAGCACGGGCAAGCTCAACCAACCTATCCCCTCTCCCACATTAAATGAACCCCTTCGCCTCCACTCCAATTCCACACAAAAAAAAAACACAAATTAGTTCCATTGCTGTGAGAAATCAACAACAATACCTGATTGAGAGAAGCAGCAACGAGCTCGGAGAAAGGAGATCGGAGGAGTAGAGCGGGAAGATCTGTATGTAAATAATTGTGTGTGTGGATCTAGGGCGCGTTGAATAATTGAGCCAATCAGAGAGACTGTGGGTATACTGAGACGATGAATCTAGGTATATATATATAAATTAATATATGTATATAAATCCGATGAATTCAGATTGGTTCCAATCCAATACACAATTGATGATTCTTGTGTGTGGATTTTGCAGACGGATTTGGAGGATTCGGAATTCTGGTGTGTGTAGTGTGTGTTTGTGCGCTTTTTCTATATCCATTAGCCGGCTATTTTTACAATGTTAATTTTGGGTTGAATTTTCTTTTTCTTTTTTTTTCGAAAAAATATTTGTTTTTTTATTTTGTTTTGGCAGAGGGGTGGTGGTGGGACAGCTAATTACATGTTTTTTGGTTTATTTATTTGAAAAAGCTCCAATTTTTTAATTTACATAGAATGTTTCATTTTCATTAATTTGGGATATTTTATACTTCATCCTCCATTCCTCCTTCCATAAATAAATAAGTAGGATAAATAAATAAGTAGGAGTATCTAACTTTAATTTAACATAAAATTAAATAAATGTATCTTAAAATAAATGGAAAAGGTCAATAGTGAATTATGAGAGAATGCATGTTATGTGTAAACTATTCATTTTTTATTCTAATATGTTCAAATTTACTGCGTTGATAACAGTAAAATTTACTACTTAAAAATCATCTATTTATAGTAGTTAATAACAATAATGATTTATAAAAATATAAATGAATTCTAATAACTTATTTAAAGTTACTTGATGTCCATATATTAAAATACTCATGTTGCTATTTTTTTATACAATTTCAATTGTAGCAAATTTTAATTGCCATCTACCTGGTTTTGACAGTGGTATTATTCATATCGAAGCACATGTGTTTGCCTCTTGGTACAGTTCATTAATTTCTAATTTTAGAACTCTAGGTCATCAAATAATGGTGAACTTTTGTACTCTTTAGAGTTAGTGATTGTGCACATTATTTATCTAGGTAATCGGATGTAATTTAGAATTATTTCTGAGTAAGTTGCTTGAATCCCCTTGTTATTAGTGAATTTGGAATTTTTGTAGATACTAATATAGGAGTATTAAATTCGAATTGTGGAGAATGTGAACATTGAATCAGTTTGAAGATTCAAATTTTGTGAGAATATGAATTTCTATGAAAAAATTTAATTTTTTTGAACTAAATTCTGAAATTTCTAAAAAATACCCAATAATCTAAATAAAGAAATAGTAATAACTTTTCTAGTCTCTCTAATCCTAATCAATGGTTTTGTGTTGGACCGTTCATAAAAATTAGTCTTAGATTAAATATTTTCTTTTCTTAAATAAATTACTGTACTTTTTTTTACTAACAATATTTTAAATATTTTTTTCCTTAATCATTCTCATACTTTACAAAGACCATTAGCAGTGGACAGAAAGAACACATGTTAGTATTGTTTCATTAATAATATTATTTAAATACAATTGTAAACTAAATAATCGAATCGAAATTCAAATTTATAGAAAAAAACCAATGAAATCCAAATAATCCAAATCGAAAATTTGTGTGTTGCAAAATGCAATACAAACATGTTTTATGCGTTGGTCTGTTCTAGGATTGGCCACTGATTTCTCCGTGAGAAGAATTAATTAAAATCATTAAATATTATGGCCCATCTCCGTAAATTAAATAATCAAGGAATTTATTTAATAAAAATATGAAATACGTTACTCTAGATTTATTTTGTTCCAAATACACTCTCTAATACTATTCACATACTACAAACTAAATATTGTTATAACAAAAAAAAAAAAAAATTCACCTAAATCTACATGAGGTTAATCGAACAAAACACATGCCATAGATAGTAGCAGGCATAAACTTCAATTTCTGCATATGCCTACCAAACAATCTCAGTAAATCGTTACAGATTGGTTGTGTAAGACCTCTTCGAGTTAAGCAATACTGAAATTGTCGATAATTTCGCTATGTGATTTATATTTTATTCACTTATTGAAACTATCGATTACCGGCATAGTTCAGTTTCAGTTACCAAGTTACATAATAATAGAAACTGATACTATAAATAAAATATTATATACATATATAAATGACATTAAGTTCAATTATACAACACTTTTTTGCTTATAAATTGATGATAACCCTATTAACATAATAAATATTGGTGGCAACGAAAATATAACGTTGTTGCTGGAGATCCACCGATAGTAACATAGATTAATAAGAATTCAAAATTTCAAAATCGAGACTTCAATAACAAACATACTACTACTACTACACTACTCAATGTCTCTGCACAATAGCAATAGGGAGTAGAATTTATGTTAAGATGAAATCTATAGAAAATTTTGAGTTGACTGATGTTTGAATTATGGATAGCTGCCAATAATGGCATTGACTGTTGCACATGTAGATAAGATATTGGACTAAGACATTTGACTATTTAGTCCTATTTGAATTTTCGTGAAATGAATAGTTCAAACTTCAAACTCTTTCAAACTCTTTCCAAGTTGTAATTGGTTAAACTTAGAATATTAATAATTGTGTTCTGGTTTTATATTATGGAGTAATCGTTTTCCGTTGGATTTAGAATCCTGACCAAAGTATCATTTTTTGGATACAACATTAACCTACACATTTTAGACCTCAACTATTGCATTTTGTTATAATAATGTATGTCATCAATAATTAATATATTTAGCATAATTGCAAAAAAGTGCTTAGCGTTTAAAAATAAATAATTGTATCCAAAAAATAACTTCCGACTCTCGAAAGATGATATGCATGTCTCGTCGGATCACGCATGTCAAGTATCGGACAAGAACTTGAAGTTGAATACGATGTGAATTCTATAAATATCGAACAAGACCAAAATCACGTTTGCATTCTAAAATAGTTTCCGGAAGTATGCACATGACATATTTGATATAATCTCATAATATGTTATACTACTAGATTTCTTATTTACTAGAATATCAACGATCAATTACTTTGATCATATGTAAAGAGTTTAGTAGTTTACATACAGAGTAAAGGTCAAAATTAATCCTGAACATATGGTCATTTTATGATTTTGGTCCTAAACTTTATCTTTTGAATTTTTTGGTCCTGTACATTTCAAATCGGATCACAATTGGTCCTCCGTTAATATTTAACGGTCAACGATTTTAATCACAATTTTGGCCAACTTAAGCAATATTTAATTATTTAATAATCAAAATTATTTTTTTAAAATAAAATTATAAATTATTTATGATAAATTATTTATAATATTATCGAAATACATAAAATCCTAGCAATCAATTTACCACCTGAATATTCCCCAATCCCCAAATTAGTTTCTTTTCCAATCAATTTCTATGCAGAAATTCAAGTTCTTAGCAACCCAATGCGCCGTCGCCAGAAGCCCTACCAGGAGCTCGACCACCAGCCCGGTAATCCATCTCCGCCGCCGCACAACCCTCCGAATGCTTCTCACCCGCGGCGGAAGCGGACCGGCCGGCCGAAGGAGGCTGCCACCGCGCTGAGATCCCGATCGCAACGGCGGAGAGAGCTCGCCGGAGAAGGCCTCCGTCGCCGTCAGCCACAAGCTGAAGGACTTGTTCATGTCGTCACCGCTGTCGTTCAGCGAGAGGGCTTCGGAGAGTGTTCAACGTTCATAAATTATTTTAATTTCATTTGGTTTTAGTATATTTATTGTTAATATATTTGTTTTGTCTTATCAGGAGTAATAAATTAGAACAATAATTAATGATATAACTAATGAATTAAAAATCATAATTAAGAGTTTCAATCGGTCAAAATTGGGTTAAATCCGTTGACCGTTATAAAATTAACGGAATTGTTAACGGAGGACCAATTGTGATCCTATTTGAAATGTATAGAACCAAAAAATTCAAAAGATAAAGTTTAGGACCAAAATCGTAAAATGAGCATATGTTCAGGACCAGTTTTGACCTTTACTCTTACATATATGATATATACACCTGTTGATTTGGAATTATGTAATGTCATCCATGGGGAGTGTTATATTGCTAACTCATAACTTAATTGCTAACTACAACTAAATAATAGCCATTAGATATTCAAATTAAGGGCTTAGATCATTAATCCCTAAATGTCAATACGATCAACGAAAAACGTCAATAAGGTCATAGGATTAATTCCAAAAAATATCAATAGGGGTATTAATGTCAATTAACTACATGTTTAGTTATAACTAACTTTTAAAAGAAATCCTAAAACTTTAAATTCATATAACATATACTCCCTCCGTCCGTGAATAAGAGTCCCGTTTTTCCATTTTAGTCCGTCCGCGAATAAGAGTCCCGGTTCACTTTTACCATAAATGGTAATAGGGTCCCACCTTCCACTAACTCATTCCACTCACATTTCATTTAAAACTAATATATAAAAGTGGGACCCCTATTCCACTAACTTTTTTCCACCCACTTTTCTTAAAACTCGTGCCACCCATGAATGGGACTCTTAATGGTGGACGGAGGGAGTATCAAATTAAAGATAATTTCATAAGGATTCCAACGATATCATACGCATATGTTCCGATGTCAAAATTTGAAAAAAAAAATCAAATTTTTTTAATTTTTTTGTACAAGCAGAAATGTCAACATACTATATAAAATATGTCAATATAATACATGTAGAATGTCAATATAAGCAATGAGTTAACATTCTTAAAGCATTGTGTTGACATTCTCAAAGCATTGATTGATATTTTCGGAACACTATATTGATATTTTCATCAAAAACCCTAATTTGGAGTTTTTTTTTTAATCTTTTTCGATTTAATTAATAAAAACGAAAATTACACGTGGCAAATTGTAGACCACACATTTTCTAAGGTGTTAGTGCTACATTATTCAAATCTAATTTTATCCATAAAATCTCACTTTCAATGGTCCACTAATAATTTCAACAACAATCTATACTATATAAAAGTCAAATCCCCAAAAAAGTTATTTTTCCGCCCACTTTCATGAAATATTGATAACCATATTATAAAATTGTATTAGCATATAATATATATTATTAATATATGCCTGATTTAATATAGAGAATAAAGGATGTAATTGTCACGCCCGCATTTTCTAAGGATAGAAAACACGATTGATCGCAACTAGGGGAGGATTAAAGAAGCAGGAAAGAAACGGGGAAACAACAAAACTCAACCAAAACTCAATATAATAGAAGTAGCTCGAATAAAATTAGAGTATCATTTCGACAATCAACAACTCAAAAAGATATTATCTCAACTTATACATTAACTCAAAAGAAACAACATTCAGCAGAAGCATTTCGAGTTTAGAATACTGCTGTGTATGAAGACACAACATATTCTGAACATTTGATAGACATTCTTCACTTTTATGCTCAACACCCACCGCGTTCGTCACCGCTCAACCTGGACATATGGAAAACAAATGCAGGCTGAGTACTTGATGTACTCAGTGAACAAATGCCAAAACAATTTTATAAAAGCAGTTATGTCATGCCGCCATTGAGTGAATCTCGGGTTTTACTTTAAAATGCTGAGAAACACTAAAAAGACCTCAAACACAAACTTTCAACTCATCCTCAAATCCTTTTCCTCATCATTTCAAAACACCACCATTTTTCCTTTGGTTACTTAAGAAACTGCCATATATGTTCTTTAGGGTGCCGTGTAAGGGGTCACTTTCCACGAGCACGAAAACTGGCCAACTCATTCGATGACTCACAGTCCACATCATGTACACTAGTCCAAGTAGGGACGCACCCTTGCTAGGACCCGAATTCGATTAAACTCATAGTAGGGACTCACTCCCCACTATGCAATCATCAACATCATCATCTCAACAACCTCAATATCAACAACCTCAACAACATGTGAAACGAGAATGTGGCCGCAAACTCGATCACCGGATCGGCCGACCCAAAAGACGGCTCACGTTCCCCAATGGTGTACACTAGCCTGAGTAGGGACTCACTCCCTAGTCAAACCCGAATTCGATTTCAATATGTTTAGTAGGGACCACTCCCTTGCTAAACAAACAGATAGGCATTTCTCAAAACAAAAACATGGCATGACATACCCTTCGCAACTCCATTTTTCTCATAAAACGTATTTGAATCATGTTTCTGTCAAGGTCGAGCATCATCTCACATCACATCAACAAGTCGAGCAATTCACAATATCACTCAATATATCAACACATATATCACATAACATCACTTTCACTTTAATCATTTCACTTTAAGCACATAAATCACATCACCATCGAATAAAATCAATAATAATTGCAATCTCAGTTACAAGGAATTTCATCACATAAAATGATGCTCAAATCGATATATTAAAACTAAAGCTCTTGAAAGTATTTAGTTCAAAAGTCCACCTCGTTCGCATAAAATCTTATCATGCGTTCCACTGCGTTCTCGAAACACGCCCATTGATGTACTCCGGCCCAAACACTAGATTAACTCCAATGATCTCCTTTACTATAAACAATAGGCCCATATCTATAAACTAATTCACGGAAACATTTAAATAAACAAGGCGCATAGTTTCTTCAACTTTTTCTCACCTCACGTGAAATCCAAAATGGGATTTGAAGTTTCCAAATTCTTTTCCCTCTTCTTTCTTCCAGCTCTCTCTTTTCCTCGTTTCTCTCTGCACAGCCGCGTGCAGCGCTGCTGCTGTCCTCTCCGTTGAGCGCTGTTGTCGCCATCACCGCCGCTGCCCTCCTTTTCACGGCGGTGCAACACTTCCTCTGCTGTAGCTGTCGCTGCCCTGGCAGCACATCCGCCGCTGCATTTCCACCGCCTCACACCCTCTCTCTATATCTCTTAATCTTCCACCACCAAGCATTTCCAATTTCCTATCATATCTCTCTCTCAAACTCGCCGCTGCCACCTCCTGATC
The DNA here is from genome assembly GCF_023119035.1 of Salvia hispanica. Taxonomy (NCBI): domain Eukaryota; kingdom Viridiplantae; phylum Streptophyta; class Magnoliopsida; order Lamiales; family Lamiaceae; genus Salvia; species Salvia hispanica. The sequence goes on from NC_062969.1 coordinate 22,913,003, forward strand.
AGTAAGCCCCAAACTCTCTCAATTCGAAAATCATAAATCGAGTAAACCCCTTCTTCTCTTATGGCGTTTCAGCGCCGCCGACGGCTCCACCGCAGCGCTGCCATTCCAGCCTTCGGAGTTCACCGATCCGCCTTGGTCTGATTCGAGGGAAGGTCGCCACATCAAACTGCTGCTGCTCGCCCTTGCCTGCTGCTCACTGCAATAGTCCGTCGCCGAGTAATCAAGCAGTGCCGTCATACATCCCTGCTGATTTTCGATCCACGTAACTCTCTGCTTTCACTCGGGTGTTTCCTCTCAGTTTGTAAACTATGGAGCTGATTAGGGAGTATAGAGTGGCATATGACACTGCCGTTTGAACATGGTGTAAATGGAAATTCTGATCGTGCAGGAGGGGAGAGTAACGCTTGTAACTGCAGAGCATAGTATAGTAGAAAACATGGTTGCTCTGAAATTGAAAAGTGGAGAGAGATCGTGTGATTGAGGTAGACGTGTACATATATACGAATCTGAATTCTGTTCCATATTTTTAGAGAGTGCAGATTTTGTGGAAACAGACTTGTGAAATAAACGGCAGATTTAGGTAAAACTAATTTGCAGAAAATAATTAAATGAATTGAGGCTCAAAAAGAATAAGTGTTCTTCCTTAAGAAATATAATTGGACTTGCAAAAGAATAATTGTTTAAGTCCAAATTGCAAAATCATTCTCTCCACAAAAGAAACAGAGGTGAAAAATTTATTCAGATGCACAAACGATTCCCTTCAAGAATAAATAAAAGGTAGTAGAAAAGTCGGGTGTTACACTAATTATAAATATTGAAATCCATACCCAAAATTCATAAATATTCAAATTAAGGCCAAAACTCGCCTTTTATATATGTATAGATTAAACTCCTTTTGACCATTGGATAAAGTAAGATCAAGTGGTCTTTATCTTAATTTATTTTATTGACCAATGAGATTATGTCATTTGTTACAATCTCATTAGTCAATAAATATTTTATTTATTATTCAAATATCTTTTATATATTAAATTAAATATATATAAAAATTATACCAAAATTCATATTTTTTCATCCTCTACAAATTGAGATCACATTTGTTATAGTTCTATTGAAAAAAATTTCTATTTTTCTCTACGTATAATCTTTCTCTTCTATATTATAAATTTTCTTTTAAAAAAATATATTATTCACCATGGATGATGATAATGATATGTTCTTTATCTATACATATATAAAAGCCAAGCTGTGAGAGTTTTTATTTTTCCACCCACTTTCATGAAAATTTTTAGAGTATATTGTAGTATAAATCTTTTGGCACATATAATAGTAATTTAATGCAAGATACATGATATGATAGGTTTATGCGTGTCATCCTTGCATGATATGATAAGTTGGCATTGAATAAAATACCATCATACATTAGATATTACACATAAACAAAACAAAAACTAAAAAAAGTGAAGGGTGTGATTGATGTGAGTAATAAGATGCTACTCCATAAATTAATGGTCAATACACAAATCAATGTCCCAAATGACACAATCTCATTGGTTGATAAATATTTTTTTAAAAAAATTATATATCTTTTATACTCCTATATTATATTAATAAATTGTAAAAATTATACCAAGATTCATAATTTTTCATCCTCTACAAATAGAGACCACATTTGCTATAGTTTTGATAAAAAAAACATCATCTTTTCTTTCATATAATCCTTCTTCTTTGGTATAAGTTTTTATTTTGTAGTATTCTTTGTTGTTCATTAAAAATAGTGATGAGGGTAATATATTCTCCGATTCTCAAAATTTCTATTTCTAATTTTCATCTTATGTTTTGAGCACCAATTATGTATTTTCAATTTTATAATATAATATATTTTCAATATGTTATATTAAAAAATTATAAAAGTTAAACCAAAATTTATAGTTTTTCATCCTCTACAAATCGAGACCACATTTACTATAGTTTTGATTTTTTTTTTTAAAAACCATTTTTTCTTCTCAAATAATCCTTCTTATTTGGTAGTATAGTTTTTTGTCTTTTTTGTTGTTCACTGTGTATATTTATGGGTATAATCAATATAATCTATATCTATATCTATATCTATATCTATACTACTATAAAAGCGAGTTTTTTTTTGTGGGAAGCGTGTGATTGATTGAGTAATAAGATGTTACTCCATAAAATCAATGGTCAATGAATAAATCAATGTAATAAATGGCATAATATCATTGGTTGATAAATATATTTTTTAAAATTTATATATCTTCTATATATTATATTAAAAAATTATAAAAGTTATACCAATATTCATAATATTTCATCCTCTATAAATAGAGACCATGTTTGCTATAGTTTTGATTTTAAAAAAATATCATGTAATCCTTCTTATTTGGTAGTATAGTTTTTTGTTTCTTTGTTGTTCACCATATATAATTATGGGAATATAATCAATATAATCTATATTATATCTATATCTATACGACCATAAAAGTGGGGTTTTTTTTTCCGAACAGCAAGAGTTTTCCCCAAAAATTGGCTGAAGAGGTTTATTTACTTTATTTTTTTATTTTAATAATTACATGCTTCAAACCAAAGGTTAATAACTAACCTCCAAGAATTGTTTCTTTTACATGAACTCATGAAAAAAAAAAGCAAAGTTGATTATCCTCTATACTAACAATTAATCAAACCGTTCTAACATAAAGAAGCTCTCTCATGTTGATCTTTGATGGGAATTCTCCAAGAATTGTTACTTTTACATGCTTAATCCTAAAAAAACGTTGAGATTATTTTATTGACTATTGAGATTATGCCATTTGTTACCATCTCATTGGTCAATAAATATTTTATTTATTATTCAAATATTTTTTTTTCATTCTCTACGAATTGAGATCACATTTGCTATATTTCTATTCAAAAAAAATCTCTGTTTTTCTCCACATATAATCTTTTTTCTATATTATAATTTCTCCTTTTTTTTTTTCAAAAAATTATTCACCATGAATGATGAGAATGAAATGTTCTCTAATTCCCAGAATTTAAATCATTCCAAGATTATTTGTATTTAATTGTTGCAACTTATGACTTTTATTTATTTGTTTTAATTTATGTTGTCATTTTTTATAATAATTCCCTAAATTGAATAAATTAACATTGTCCACTGAACATGTACATAAAAAAATGTGAAACTGTGACTGATTTAAGTGATTGACATGCGTCCCATTTAAAATTGATGGTTTATTGATTGATCAGGATTAAAAAATGCACCCACATTTCATATAAATACCATTTCAAAGATTTAACTCAGTTTGATAGTTCTATTCTTCATTCTTCAGGACCTCAGTTCTCCATCCAGGTACCAATTATCTTCTTGCATTTGTTATGTTTAAATTTTGTTGTTTAGAGTTCACAATTTTGTAAAGTCTTGTGTATTACAAATGGAATTGCAAAGTGCAAATGACAATTAAAACTTTTCATTTTTGCATCAAAATTCAATGGAGACTTTCTTGCCATCAAAGTGAGTTGAATGTGTGCCTACAAAATTAGTGCATCAGAAAACAAGTGAGTTTAATACGTGAATACAAAATTGCATAAAATAATGAAAACTTTAGACTTGGCATAAGTATGTTCTTCTATTTACGTAAGATATTCATATTTTATGTATTTGTTATTTTGATTTGATGAGTTTAACATTGAATGCAAGTATCTTTTAATGAACAATTAAATAATTAACAAAGTCTACACGACTAAATCCCCAAAGCAAAAACTCAACAGGTCAGTTTTGATATATATATATATATATATATATTTATTTTAATACATGCAATTTCATTTGTATTTTTTTTTAAATTTTGGAAAACAATTAGTAAAAGTAATATGAGTATACGAACAACTTAATAAGAAAATAAAACAAGATGATAACTCCGGTGAATTTTCCGGTGATAGTATCAAAAAGTTGAAATGGCTAAAACTATTTCCTAGGATGTTGTTAGTTCCTTCTGATACAAGGCTTCCGTTCAAGTTTCAACGTCGACAATTTCCATTGATCGTGTCCTATGCAATGACTATCAACAAAAGTCAAGGTCAGTCTCTTACTCATGTTGGACTCTTTTTGAAAAAACCTGTATTTAGTCACAAACAACTTTATGTTGCTATTTCAAGAGTTACGAGTCGTGATGGTTTAAAGATTCTACTCCCTCCGTCCCGGCTAAGATGATACATTGCTTAGCCGGCACGAGATTTTAGGAGTTATTGGTTAAAGTGTTTGATTGGAGAAAGAAAATGTGGGTGTAACTATTAAAGTAGAGAGATAAAGAAAGATGGATATTTTAATAGGAGTGAGAATAAGTGGTTGAATGTATAAATTGGAGAGAGAAAATTTCCAAAAAAGGAAATGTGTCATCTTAGTTGGGACAAACTAAAAAGGAAAATGTGTCATCTTAAGCGAGATGGAGGGAGTAATTTGTAACGATGATGATGTTGCATGTGATTTAACTGTTAATGTTGTTTACAAAGAAGTTTTTCAAAAAATCTTTAAAAAATCATTTTCGTATCATAGTTGAGCATGTGCCCGTGGTGGGCTTGTAGCAGAGGGGATGAATTATTGGTCGAGCATACTCAACTGTGGGATGGAGTATTACGACTAACTGAGGTGAGTTTTTTCACATACAACTAACGATCTTGATTTACCATTTCTCTAATTCAATCGTATTATTTACTTAATCTTCTTTAATTATTCATTATCTTTTAGCGTAGATCCCTGTAAACTTGATGAAATAAACATGAGATGTATGCATATTATGACGAGAAAAACATAGATAATTTTATTAGAGAAAAAGTGAAAAGGCGAACAAGGTGGAGGTTTTGAAAGAAAATAAAGAATCCAGTTTCATGGCATGTTGATGAGATTTTATCTAGCTTTGTATATGTGTATCATGTGAAGTATAATTCTTATCCAGGTTTTTCAAGTGAGCACAAAGTGGAGACAATTTCAAAGATGTGTGTGAAGACTGTGTCAGCCTTTGGTGCAAGGTGTAGAGGATCAAGTAGCTGGAGACGTTGTGGAGACATTTCACGAGTATACTTGGAAGGCCTGTTGGTCTCGGCTCACCTGAAGTGATCGAACTCCTGCAGCAATTTCCGCCAAGTAACTGTCCTTTGATGGCCTCCCTCGTGGTCGGCTCTTCTTGGGCTGGCTGCTTTGGCCTTCTTCATACTCCGTGGCGGGCTCTTCATCATCCTCGTTCATAGTTGCTGGGGCAGTCTCTATCTGTATGAGCTCCTCGGGGATACGCGGTTGCGGAAGATAGGCGGGGTCGACATAATTAGGCACGGCATCTGCGGCTCCTTCCCCTTGAGGGGGGTCACTCTCGATCTTCTCCAAGTGGTTTGGAGTATCCATCTTCCAATTGGTCTGGTAGCCCCATCCACTGACCGCGAAAAGTTGTGGGTCGGGGAACCTAATGCACGTGTTTGGGTCTATCCTGAAGTACCCTGCGCCCCGTCCATCAACCAGAATGATGCTCGACCTCTTAAATGTGTCCCAGTCCAATATCATGGGACCGGGATCTGGGGTCCTTCCCTCAAAGCTTACTCCAAATTTGAAGGCCAATGCCACTGCAATTTCTCCACAACACAACTTGCTGCTCTGTCTATTTGACTGCCTCTCCAGGTTTTTTATTATATAATGTCCGATGTTGATCCTCCTTCGTTTGAGCATTCCCCACAACACAAATAGTACTTCTGTGGACATGTTGCATGCTTCTGTGTGAGCTAAAGGGTAGTAGACCAAGGCCTTTGCCATGTACCGAAGGACAGAGTTTCTGATTGTGTTAATCTTGGCTTTGGACAGGGTGAACACCGCTTGGCTGCTGATCAAGCTCCAGAACTCGTTTCTATTATAATCCGTAGGCTGGGGATCCTCGAGAATGCCTTCCTCACCTTCTTCCATCAGTTGGAAGAGTTCATTGAACTCTTCGACAGAAATTGTGTGTTCTTCGTTAACGAGGCGGAAGGACATTGACTTGATGTTCTTCCCCGAGGACTCCACTGTGAGGATAGTGAAGAACTCCACTGTGAGGGCCTTGTAGGACCCGAGCTTCAAGGAGAACAAATGTTCAAGGTGTCCAGCTTGGATAAGGACATCCCATGATTGCTGGATTCCGAGCCCGTTGAGAGTGCCCCAATTTGGATACCGGGATGGGAGGCTGTCTAGAGATGCCAAGGCCTCCCATTTCTTGTTTTCCCCTTTTCAAAGGGTGACACCCACCTTCTGCGGTTTGAGAGTTCTCGGGGCCATCAGTAATAGGTACCTAGAAAGAGAAATATTAGTGACTCCCCAAACTTAGGTTACAGACAAAGATGTAGGAAGATAGACTCTATTCCTAACATCATCAATACCAATCACAACATTTAGGGCATACAAGCAATCTAGCTAGAAATTAGAAAGATAGACTCGATTTCTAAAATCTATAAACACAACTTAACCAATTTTGGGAGATAGACTCAATCCCTATGCCCATTGTTCACCAAAATCCTTGAAGGGAGAAAGACCCAATGCCTAAACTCACATAAATCATCAATTGCATCCCCCATCATGTAGTCAATGCTCAATGAAGCTACTTGGGATGTGACAGTACAAGTGTAGTGTGTGTGCAGTGTTGCGATATTCAAATAAGGCAGGTTCCCCAGATCCAGCAAGTCCACTAGATCACTTGGTCTAGGAACTCGTAGGTTGTGCGGAATCCCGGTCGTCGGACACACAAGTACTTCCCCGCTTCAAAAACCCTCAACCACTTTACTAAACCTAGTACAAGGAAGTAGGGAGCGATCCCACAGAGAAGGATGCGTAAGACTCGTAATCAAGGATTTGGGAGTATTTTTGGTGTTGGCTGCTGCCACGCATTTTCTTGGGTTGAGGAAAATTAAAATTAACTTGACTTGGGAATATTAGAAAGAAACTTAACCTAACAGCTAGACCTAGGAGATAATTCTACGGTGGGACCACATCTAAGAAAAAGCAGAGTACGACTGGAAAGTGGCAGAATAACTAACTCTCGTACTAACTGACAGTGACATCGTCTTCTACAACCAAATTCGCATAAAACTTCTTGAGAAAACACATAAGCAAATAAAAAACAGGGCTACTAACTTGAAATCAAATCTATGCATAAATAACGAAGAACTTAACAGATCTGCATACCTAGACGAAGTGAAATAGAAAACAAAGGAAATAAAACAAGTCTATCAACTACTGTTTCTTTCACACGCCAAAACCAACTTCAGACGCTAAATCCACTCCGGATCCAAGCGTCCGACACGGACTCCAAACAGAAGAAATTCTCCATCACGTCAGATTTACAAATTTAAGCTCCGAACACTCAATCAACCACAGATCTGTCACCAAATTCCACATCAAACACCTCAATAACGAAATAAGTAGAGATCGACATAGCAATTTAAGAATTACGCTAACAGCAGAGAGATCTAAGCAAAATAACTTGAAATTAAACAGCTAAACTCAGATCCATGAGTGATAAGCAGTTAAACATCATCAACATCAAAGTCGACTCCCAAAAGTGAAGTTCGACGGTGGAAACTAGCAAAAACAGCTGAAATTAAAACAATTGTATCTTCGCCCTCACTAGGACGGTGTTACCAAACTCGAGATCTTTAGAAAGTACCCCCCCTATCACGATTATCCCCAGAATTTTTCCCAAGTGTGTGTGTAAATGTATGAGCTAAGAAGAGTAAAAACTATCCCCCGTTGCGCTGCATGCTCCTCTCTATTTATAGGCGTTTTAGTGGGTCCAGCGAGGTATTGATAATGACTTTGTTGCCCTCAGCTGTAGACTCCCTTTATCACGCCAATTTCCTCGTAATTCCTGCTCATTTCGTTCCATTCTCCTGCTAGACCATCGCCTCCATAACTTCCTCGATCTAGCCATTTTCTTCTCACACCTGGCTTAGGAAACGTGTTAGACCCAGCAAATTATAACATTACTTTGCACATACCGATGCATGAAATTAGCCTTATCACTCAATCAACAAATTCAACAATATTATCCCCACAACTAAAGAATAGCAAAAATTTTCATACCTAACCTCAAACTTCAACTCAAGCAAGACAATGTATTCTTTCAAGTCAACAATGCATACTTAATGACTTCACCACAAGCAAAATTCGTACCAAAACCCATACAATTTCACAAATTAAGCACAAGACTGTCACCAATTCAACTTGTAAAGGTTATAAACTTCATACCCATCACACATTGCACATCATATCCGTGGATAGAGAGGATTAGAGGGAAGAACATACCTTTGTTGCCTATAGCGAGAGAAAATTCGAAAATTAGGGCTCCTTCTTGAGTTTGTTGGTAAAACTCCTCCAAATACACAAATTAATCGGACCAAAACACTCTAGCAAGGTAGAATTGTGGATAGGAGGGTGGAAATTGTGGTGGGTGTGTGAGATTTGAGTGAATTTGTGTGTGTTTATGAGAAATTGTGTAGGGGGAGAGAGAGGCGAGTGGGGAGGGGGGCGGGTGAGAGTGAGAAAAAATCGCATGTACCTGCTCTTATACCTAGGGTTCGCGGCGAGTGACCCGACCGGGTGGTATTTTTCAACTGAAAATTCACCCGGTCGGGTGAAGGAAATTTTGTACTCACTGGAATTCCGACGTTGTTCGGCACCGACCTGGCCGGGTGGTAATTTTTAAACTGATAAATCACCCGGTCGGGTGGCGTCACTCGAGCCCTCTCTGGAACATTTCTTCACAAATTGTATGACCCGGCCAGGTGGTATTTTTTTCTAGTAAACTTACCCGGTCGGGTGACTCGTTCTGGGCAGATTTTTATGCTCCTTCCGAATTTACACTCCCTTTTGACCAGTGTTTACAACTCACTCCTGCAAAACGTCAGTTTCCAAGCAAAACCAACTCCACATCCGCTGAGACACTTGAGAAAAATAAAGAGACTTAAGAAAGAAAAACAAAATAAGGCCCTAGAACCAAAAGAATAACGAAAAACAAACACACCAAAAATCGAAAGAAAAATCACACAAAAAATCGATAAAGTTACCTACTAGGGGTTGCCTCCAAGTTGAATTCTTGTAGCAAAAGAACCCAACGAATCAGTCGAGGCTTGGATCCACCTTAGCAAACAAATAGCGGATGGCGGCATGATCAGTGAACACAATAGTTTTCGCTCCAATGAGATATGGGCGAAATTTGTCGAAGGAATACACCACAGCTAGCATCACCTTCTCCGTGGTAGTGTAATTCGATTGAGCTGGATCTAGAGTTCGGCTTGCGTAATAAATCACTCTGAACACTTTATCTCTTTTCTGCCCCAACGCCGAACCTACAACCACATCACTAGCGTCGCACATGATCTCGAAAGGTTGAGACCAATCTGGAGCTATAAGCATGGGGGCACTCACCAACGCCTTCTTCAAATTTTCGAAGGCTTGTAAACATTCTTCGGAAAAATGGAATTTGACATCCTTAGCTAGCAGACTGGAAAGAAGGCGAGCTATCTGAGAGAAATCCTTGATGAATCGCCTATAAAATCTCGCGTGCCCCAAGAATCTCCGCACAACTTTCTCATTAGATGGTGGTGGCATTTGTTCAATCGCCACTATCTTGGCTCTATCAACTTCTAGACCTGCAGTAGAGATTTTGTGCCCAAGCACAATACCATCAAGTACCATGAAGTGGCACTTCTCCCAGTTGAGCACTAAGTTGGTCTCCTCGCATCTCTGCAATACTCTCGTCAGATTATCCAAGCACTGATCATAAGAAGACCCGAAGACCAAGAAGTCATCCATGAACACCTCCATAATATCTTCCACCATGTCGTGAAAGATGGACATCATACATCTCTGAAATGTGGCCGGGGCGTTGCAAAGCCCAAAAGACATCTTTCGGAAGGCGTAGACACCGTACGGACAAATAAAGGCCGACTTGTACTGGTCCTCCGGGGCGATCAAGATCTGATTGTATCCGGAATATCCATCTAGGAAGCAGTAGTACTCATACCCCCCCCCCCAATCTGTCAAGCATCTGATCAATAAACGGGAGAGGGAAATGGTCCTTCCTCGTGGCTGCATTAAGTTGTTGGGACTACCGCAGCAGAAGACACGGAAACCAAACAGGTCCTAGAACGGATCTATTTAGGTGATTATGCATTCGATTCCAATTTCATGCAATAAACATAGATCTACAGATATAACATCAAATAAACACATAATCATGCAATTTGATGTAGATTCGATTGTTACATCATTTTGATCCATCATAGGATCGAAGTTGCCAGCTGCACCACCCGGAGATCCTTGGTTTATCGACCGTGAATCTTCCAACCTATTCCCTAGTCCTTGGCTATTCATCCATGTGGGCGGATCTTGAACAACCAAAATAGTCTTGATGAGATCTAGGAGGAACACTACACCAATCTATCTATCTCGATTCAATTCTATGGATTAGAATGAACAAGACAAGATCAAACCAAAAACCCTAGCTCCCTATTACTTGGAGGCTCAAAAATCGAGCCAAATGAGGGAGAGAGAAGCCACGCTAGTGGCGGTTAGGGTTGAGAGGTGTGACTTGTGGTGTGCTAGGGTTTCCACATCTCATCACTATTTATAATGGACTTGTTGGGCTAGGATGGGGATCCATGGAATGACTTAAGTGTTGGGCTCACCCATTAGATAAATTACTAATTAAATCAAATGACCCATGATTTAATATATTATCAATGGAATATTATTTTATTCCACTAAAGAATAATATTGCACTCCCACTTAAATCACCAAATTACAAAAAACTTGGGTCCATTTTATTTTATAATATTTCACGCGTTTAAGATTATCTTGATCCGTCAATTTAATTCTTTTGTCTGCTATGTGACTAGAATTAAATTAATTCTCCAAAGAGTTTTTCTAGTTTGAAACTTTATTTATTATTCGTGGAATAAATTCCAACTGCGCAGATTTCTGAATAATAAATTCCTCTTTCAAACACCTCTTGGGGATCACCCCTTAGGGATTTAATCATACCACACTGGGCACGCGAATTCTATGAAATAATATTCCAATACCTTCATGTTATTCAACTACTACCACCCAAGATATCATGAACTTGAGTTACGTACAAACTCTCACATATTGATAATTCAAAGTGGCGTTTGATTGAATAAACAATATTGATATTAACATCATAGACTAGAAAATACTAAACTTTCTGAAATATATTCTTTCAGTAGATAGCAATAAAGAATACATTTCGGATTAGATCCTTTCAGTGCTTTACCACACCGGTGTTACTAATCTCTTCTTAGGTAAGAGAGAATTATCACAAACGCCGCAACCGTACCAATAGGTAGCCAAAGCCTATCTAGGTTGTGAATACGTTTTTCTTCTTACTAGATCTGGCCAAGTCCCCTACTGGAAAACTCATGAGGAGATTCATCGAATTTCCCTACTTGACCTTCTTAGTAAAAAGCCTTAGACTTGTTTATTATATTTCAATAATAAACCATTATATTATATTATTTATTCTCATAAATAGGTAAACAAGTGGTCGTGGCGTTTCTCGTATACATGCACAAGCTGACTGTACAAAGGCATGTACGCTCGAAGCATCTTTTAGTATACAAACCCCAACATAAGTACCCTATAGTCTATGCAAACTCGCCACCCGGTCACCAATCTTGTGGCTATCATCTCATCATTGCCACCTTGTATAACAGTCATCCCACCCTTCTTGGCTACGACTTGGGTGGGGCTTACCCAATCACTGTCGGATATCGCATATATGATTCCGGCTTTCAACCACTTCAATACCTCCTTTCTGACCACCTCTTGCATTATCGGGTTTAGCCTCCTTTGATACTGCGCCTTAGGCTTGGATCCTTCCTCCAATAAAATTCTGTGCATGCAAACAGTAGGGCTGATTCCTTTGAGGTCTGAGATGGACCACTCTATAGCTCCCTCAGCAGCTTATCGAGTTCAGTAGGATTAAGTGATGAAGAGACAATTACCGGATACGTCTCATTCTCTCCTAGAAAGGCATACTTGAGGTGTGAAGGTAACGGCTTAAGTTCCTCCCTCTTCTCTTCTTTCTCTTCTTCCTCTGCCGGATCTTTGAGTGGTAGAAATTTGTTGTTCCTTCTTGGAATCTCTACTCCAGAATCAAGGGCTCCCACAAAATGAAGTAGCTCCTCAGTGAGCTCGGGCGCTTGCAGATTGTCTGAAGCTAGCATGGATTGTGATAGGCATTGCTCCAATCTATCCTGACACGAGATAACATGGGCTACCTCTCTCACGCAGACATCAACCACCTCGATCATTTTGCATTGCCTGAACCTCCAAGAATCCTCATCATCATACCTCAGCATTGCGTCATAAATGGAGAATTTGATGCTCTCCTTATTCAATCGAAGAGTGAGCTCTCCCTTGTGGGCATCAATAAGTGCTCTCCCTATAGCTAAGAAGGGTCTACCAAGGATAAGTGGGACGTGCTTATCTTCTTCCATATCTAGAACCACAAAGTCGGCTGGAAAATTAAATTCCCCGACCTTGACTAGGATGTCTTCAAAAATCTCCTTCGGGTACGACACTGTTCTGTCCGCCATCTGCAGTGAAATAGTAGTGGGCCTGAGCACTCCAATCTTCAACTTCTGAAAGAAAGAATACGGCATCAGATTGATGTTTGCACCCAGATCACATAGAGCTCTTCCCTCTTGACAATCTCCTACTATGCAGGATATGGTAAAACTCGCGGGATCCTTCAACTTAGCTGGCAGTTTCTTCTGAATAATGGCGCTGCAGCTCTCAATCAGATTAACCGTCTCATATTCCATCCATTTTCTTTTGTTGGAGACCACATCCTTTAGAAACTTAGCATAACTGGGCATCTGCTGTAGTGCCTCCACCAGAGGGATGTTGATCTGCACCTTTCTGAATATATCCAAGAACCTCGAAAACTGTGCATCCATCTTCTTCTTCTGCACCCGTTGAGGATAAGGAATCCTCACTTCAGTAGGAGTGTGAGCTACAGGTGTTGTAGATGCAGATGTTGTAGATGGAGCTAGAACTGCATTCTCCTTAGGTAGAGTGGTGACCTGAATCGTCTCCGTTTCATTTTCCTCAACAAATTCCTCCCCTTCAATAGTCTTCTCTGCTACTTTCCCTTCATTTCCTGGGGGCATTGAGGGTCCCTCATAGCTCGTCCCACTCCGCAAGTTTATAGCTTTGCAGTCCTTGGGATTGACAATGGTGGTAGAAGTGAATTTTCCCGGTTGAGTAAGAGTACTCACAGTCTGGGAAATCTGGCTGATCTGAACATCAATGTTCTTCAAATGAGTGGCCATTCCTTGTACATCCGTCTCGACCTTCTCCATCCTCTGATTGTTCTGCTCCATGACCTTATTAGATTGTAGCATGAAGGACTTGAGTATATCCTCTGTGGTCATCTTCTTGGGGTCGTTCACCATCCCATCAGAAACTGTGAATCTCGGAGGAGGCTGCAGGGCATTATTGGGGTTCCCATAAGAGAGATTGGGATGCCCCTTGTTCCCATACTGGTTGTATCCTCCACTATTAAAGTTAGGGCGTGAGTTGTTGTAATACCTGTTGCCCCCCTGCTGCACATAATTTGCATCCTCCATGTTTCCTTGGGGCTCTTGAGACAGTTGCCCCATCGCCATGCAGTCGAACTTCATGGTTAAGGCATCCAGCTTGTCAGATAAGGTGCTCATCGTATCATGATCCGTGGTAGAAGCCACCCTATGCACCTTACTCCTTTCGTTACTCCATCCTTCATCACTGGATGCAAGCTCTTCAATCACCTCCAACGCCTCCTCCTCTCCTTTCTTGAGAAGATTACCTCCCGCGCTAAGATTTAACGCCCGTTGTGCTTCGGGTATACATCCCTTGAAGAATGTAATGACTCGTACTGTTGGAGACAATCCATGATTGGGACACCTCTTCAGCAGGGTCTTGAATCTCCCCCATGCATCTTTAATAGTCTCCGCAGGAGTCATCTGAAAGCCAATGATCTCGTGTTGTCTCTTAATAGCCTCGCTAGGGGGATAGAACTTCTCCAGGAATTTGTGGACCATGTCATCCCATGTTCTAATGGACCTCGGTGCCAAACTCTCAAGCCAATCCTTTGTTGCGTCTTCCAAAGAAAAAGGAAACAGCCTCAGTCGGACTTGATCATCCGTCACTCCGTTCATCTTTGTCGTGTTGCAGATCTGAATGAACTTGGTAATATGCTTGTTAGGGTCATCTGAGGATTTGCCCCTAAAAGCATTGTTTTCCGCCATCTGGATCAGTCCTGGTTTCAGCTCAAAGTTGTTGGCGTCAATATTGTTGAATACAGTTGGGTTTGCCACTCCGTGGTATACGTATTGATTATGCACCAGCACAGCTGGTTCACGATTAACCTGTCGGTGCAATTCCTCTAGCTGTCGTAGAAGCTCAGCATTAGTGGGAGGAGGGGGTGGTGGGCCATTATTGTCTCCGTTGTTGTTCCCTTCTTCATGCTCCATTTGAATAGGAGAGTCGGGATCAAGCTGAAGATAATCCTGAACTGGTGATCGATTAGGTGAGAGGTCCCTCTGATCAGCAGATGCTCCTATGCGGTTAGGCGAAGAAGCTTGAATCTTCTTTGTGAGTCTCCTATATGCGTTCCTCTTCCGGTTCGATGCTTCGATCTCAAGGTCGAAAGGTTCTAGAGGCAAGCCTTTAGAACGTGTGTGCATACACCTCAACAAAAAACACAAATGTGAGAACTCGAAAAAATTAAAAGAAAAAATAAAGCAGTAATGTCTGAAGTAGTAATCTTGATTATTATCACGATATCAAGCTATATAACACAAAAATTATCCCCGGAAATGGCGCCAAACACTTGACTCAACTTTATTTTACCCAAATAATATCTGCAAGTGTACAGGGTTATTGTAGAAAATAGCAAGTAAGAGAATATCGTATCCCACAGAGACAATTAAGTGTAAACCTAAGTACCACGAACCAATTTCGACTACTATTCAGACGATCCAGAAATTTGGTTTGAAACTATCAACTACTGAAAGCATATAAATTTAGAGAATGAAATAAAACACTTAAACAAGAGAACAAAGAAACAAGTTGCAGACAGAGATGAAGAAATATGCAGAATTCAAGGATCTGATGCACAACTCATAGCCTAACCCAATTGACATTAAATTACCATTTAAAGTCTCCAGAATTGTTGAATCAATCACAGATATGAATTTAACCCTTTCCCAAGGTGAGAAATCCGCAGATTAAGTGTAACAATTGAAGTCCCCTTCTAATTCTTAGACTTAACTCCCAACAGATCGATTAGATTAATGACCCCACTCAGAATCTCAACTCTCCCGAGTTTTATTGAATTAAGGTGTGAATTATTCCTCTTTCAAGATTAATTATTTCACCTCCCGATTACTCTAAGAAACCCTAACACTACCAATTGGTGATCAAGCAATTGACAGGAAAAAGCACAGGAATAAACCAAACAATCACAAGAGCTAGATAAAAACGAAATCAATTGGATTAAAACTATGAATCAATGCATCTTCACCAAGAATTCTACATAAAAGAAGTTTAGCTACTCATATTCATGGAAGAAAACAAGTCTAAACTAAAGAAAACAATGGAAAACATGATACGAAGTACAATTGGCGGAGGAATTGAAGCTTGAATCTTCAATCTTCTTCCAAGAGTACTTGAGAGAGATAGAGTGTGTGTTTTACGGCGGTAGAGAATGAGTAGAGTTTCCCTAGCTCTTCTTTCTTATCCCCCTCCTCTAAAAATCGCGCTTTTGAAAAGGAAAAATCGCCAGTGACGTACCCGGCCGGGTGCGATTATTGCACAGGAAATTCACCCGGCTGGGTCTACATTTTCCGCCACTCTCTCGCAGGTATAATTTCACCACCCGACCGGGTACAATTGTTGTACTGGAAAATCACCCGGCCGGGTGGGACTTATCTCGGACTCTCTGGTCTCTCCACGGCTTATGAATTCCTCCCGGCCGGGTGGCATTTTTGCACAATATTTCACCCGGTCGGGTGAGGTCCCTGTTTCGCCCATTTCTGCCTATTTTTTCCTAAAACACTCAAAAACACGTGAACTCCAAAACATATAGTAATTGGCTGGAAATAACCATCTTGAGCACAAAAACTCAACAATTAAGCATATCAACATACCAATCACGACACTAAAATACGAGTTTGTTAGAAGGCTGGTGCTATCTTGAATGTAGTGAAAGGCAAAAGAGAAACTAAAAGTAGGAAGATTTTCATCCGAGCAAATGCAGTCCAAAGACAGTATAAAGTAAGGCTGCTTGAGTTGCCAATTCACTTGTTGGATCATATTTGATCTCAATTTTGACATTGTCCACAGTGTAACTCAGTGGCCGTTAAGAGGAGTAGACTCTGAAGCGCCCACATCCTCGAGCTGCAGCGTGATACCCAGCAACTGGATGTAGACTCTGAGGCGGTCGAAAGGCAGTTTCTGTGTGTGGAAAAGCAATGAAGTGGAGCGTAAATCACGAGAGAATTGAGTATATGTGAGTTTTCCAATTTTCTCAATATTAGAAGTTGCAAATTTTTTACACACGATGGAGTGCAGTTTAAGTATTTATATTCTATATTTGAGCACTTGATTTGGTTAGCACAATAATTACAAGCAAATATAGTATGCTTCTTGCATAAGTATTGGCTATATGTCCAAAGTGAAGTTACTTTGTTTTCATGATATTTTTTTAATGTTATATAATGGTATGAAATAAGATTATGTTGTTTAATATCCTACCCGTACTTTAAAGATACTGCCATGCATCGCACGGGTGTAATATATAGTAAAAAACAAAAACCCTCCAAGAAATATGGAAAATAGGCATACATAGTCCAACTGCGTTGTCGTCTTTGATTTTGTCTACCAACAGCTTTTCAATGTGTGCATCACAGAAAGTCGAATATGCTTCCAAGTTCCAACCATACGAAATTTCAATATAATTCTAGAATAATCTATGAGATTAGTGGTCTTTTCGACCCTAAATAATTTCATAAATGTTAACTGTTGTGATAGAATATAGTAATTGTGTAACAGAGACAAACGAAAACGTAAAGAGACATAGACTTACGTGGTTCACCAACGTTGTGTTGGCTACATCCACGGGAGACAGGAAAGAAGAACATATTGTATTCAGATTGTTTTCGGATTACAGAATTGTGTGCTAGTATCACACCCCGTGCTATGCACGGACTAAGGTATTTTCAGACATTGATTCGAGATTATAAATTAATTAACATGGTAAAATTAATTTAAGATATTGTTTATCAAAAGCTATAATTTAAAATTGCGCCGGTGAGACACTTTCTAGTCGACCTTCATTTCATTGCAATATAGTGATCCTATACAATAAAAACCCAAACCCTGAAACCTAAATCCTAAACCCTTAACTTTAAAATATAGTCATCATGACCACCAAATGAGGCTAATTTTTCAATAAAATTCTCCCTCCGTCCCAGTTTAATTTTACTTTGTTGATCACTTATTCTATTTTGGAGGGTTTTAGATTTGTATTCAATTTCTTACACTGGGTCGGTCTACTTGATAATCCTTACTGATAATAGAGATTTTTTCACCACAAGCTTGGCTGTAAATCTGAAACTAAACAATTGTCTTAATAAGAGTAAAATATATACATTCGAATCCATTTTTTAAAAAATTTTAATAAGTAAGTAGAGCATTCATCCATATATAATGCTAGTACATGTGCCAATACACCAATAATATCTGTTGAGTGTCCACACAAATAAATTAAGAACAACTAAAATCGATAATAAAAATAAAAAAATAAAAAAACATAATAGCACCCACCACCACAACAAATGCATGAATGCAATCCCCATCTTCTCCATCATCTCACTCCCTTCCCTTCATTGAAAAGAAAAGATATAACACAAATAAACAACTATAAATATAATTTCGGCGTGGCCTCTTTTGCTAGTCTCCAAAGGCCCTTCTCGGATCACGTATCCATCCTACCCAATCTCAAGTTCTTCATCATCGATCACCGCATGCTCTCCTATTTATACATTACAAAAGGTTGTCTATTGACTCGTCTGTCGTGTTAAAATAAAGCACAACCCAATATATTTATAAGGCAAAAAAAGTAATTAGGATCATTTTTCAAAACATTTCAATGCTCATTTAAAAATAGAGAAGCCTTTACGACCCGACTATGCACATTTATATTACACACAAATGAAAGAAAACAAATCGATCTTAATCATCTTTGGAGTGATGCCGACGGTCGAGTGATGGGCGAACATGGCTATTTCCAGCAGCCACAGCTCATTTTAGAATTCACCATTAATATTGTTTCTTTATCCATCTACGCTTGTCTCTCTATTTTAATGGTGCCAGTCATATTCACAATGGATTTCCAGTTTTTTTCTGCCAAGATCCAAAAACATACGGTGTTTGTGTGTGTAGTGTGCATTTTATAGGGTGAAAATTAATGGCTTGAACGTGCTGGAATATGAAAGGATGTTACATCATTTATATTATGATCATAAATTTCTCTATTTAATGTACAATATGTTGACGTCCATTGAAGTTTTTTGCTCTCTGATTTCAAAAAGTCACTTTTGTAAGACCATGTTATAGTATGTGACTTTCAAATTGCACCGACGTAAATATTTGGAATTTGTTATATATGCATATAGGGGAGTGTTATATTGCTAACTCAATACCTAATTGCTAACTACAACTAAATAATAGCCATTAGATATTCAAATTAAGGGCCTAGATCATTAACCAAGAAATATCAATACGATAAAAAAAAACGTCAATAAAGCCATAGGATTAATTCCATAAAATATCAATAGGGGTATTAATGTCAATTAACTACATGTTTAGTTATAACTAACTTTTAAAAGAAATCCCAAAACTTTAAATTCATATAACATATATCAAATTAAAGATAATTTTATAAGGATTCCAACGATATCATATATGCATATGTTCCGACGTCAAAATTTGAAAAAAAAATCGAAAATTTTTCAATTTTTTCGTAAAGCAGAAATGTCAACATACTATATAAAATATGTCAATATAATACATGTAGAATGTCAATATAAAGCAATGAGTTAACATTCTTAAAGCATCGTGTTGACATTCTCAAAGCATTGTGTTGATATTTCCGAAACACTATATTGACATTTTCATCTAAAACCCTAATTTGGCGTTTTTTTTTATCTTTTTTATTTTATTAATAAAAACGAAAATTACACGTGGCAAATTGTAGACCACACGTTTTCTAAAATCCTATGGCCTTAAATTAGTTGTAGTTAGCAATTAAATGATGAGTTAGCAATTGATCACTCCCCTATGCATATAAATGCACAGTAATTATTAGAATTTAATATGCAACCATATAGTAGAAAAATTGTCGACCAATTGTACTTGTATTTGAAACACATTATTGGGACCTGTCAATGCAAAAAGAGTTGTAACAGTTGATTTAATTACTAAAATGCCGGATGAATTTTTAAAATTGGATCTACAATCATTTTTTAAATGAAAAATATTTATAATGACATTTCCGAAAATACCCCCACAACCAGCGGCGGAACTAGCCTAGGGACAAGCCCCCGCTGGCGTGAGGGCTTGTTCGGCACCGAACCCCGACCCCGCCTTATTCCTCCATTCTCCGACCGATCTCCGCCCCAGATTAAGCCCTGCACTCCAACCGTCTAGACTCCACGGAATCCATGGAATCCGCACCGCCGCCACTGATTATGCGCAATTGACAAAATTGTTGGAGAAGATATACTTGGGCTTATAAGTTTTGGGCCATTTAATTATTGGGCTGCTTTTAATTTTTGGATATAATAAACTAATGATGCTCTTGCCATAATTAGCCGATTCAGATAAAAATTTGATGGGTATGTAAATGTTTATAATTTTATTAAATAAAATAAATAAAATAATCTTAAGTGCAGTGTGCAATACTTCTCATGTTTTTTTATAAATTTTGTTTGCCTGGTTAACCGCCGGTTCCGTTTCCAAACCGGAACCGTGATTTTTTTCTTGAACCGGAACCGCCGAAATTTGAACCGCGGGCCGGTTCCGGTTCCAAATTTTATGAACCGAAACCGTCACCAAACCGCCGGTTCCGGCGAGGTGTTCGAGGCGGTTAGCTTTTGGCAGGCATGGGTCGGCTTTTTCAGGCAGTTTTTTACCAGAACCGGCGGTTAACCGCCAAACCGGCGGTTTCACGGTTTTGGTGCGGAACACAAGGCTGACACGTTGCGGCACCGATGGGATGGTTCAGTGCAGGTGGTCAGACGGTTTGTTGACCAAACCGGTGGTTTTGGGTGTAAAACCGGCGGTTCCAGGCGGTTTTTGACCGCTTTTCAATTTTTTTCTTTTTTTTTTAAAATTCGAATTGTGAATTCAGTTTCAGATTCCCCCCCCCCCCCAATTTTTATCTAAAGATACCCCCCTCTATCCTCACTTACATTTTCCCCACTCTTGTGTTAATAAGAGTTTCTCTCTTCAATCTCCCAATTCTCTCTCTTTGTCTCCCGTTTCTCATTGTGTTATTTGTACTTACATTTGAATTATTCAAGTGCTACTCTTATATTACGCATTGTTATACTTATTCTATAGTTCTATAAGTTGTCTTTCTCAATTGCTAAAAAAATAAATATAAGTCCATATTTTTATTATAATTCCATAAACTATCAAGATTTCTTCATCTTGAGAGGGTCGTATTGATAAGGGAAAAGGAAAGTCCAAGAGGCCAAGTCGAAAATCCGTTATTGATGAGATTTCTCAAAGGAACGTGGATATGTGGCAGGTTAATATTTATTATCTACTAATATTATTAATTATGAATTACATTACATTATTGTTCATAATGTTATTTGATATTTACACTACAAATATTATTTTGTTGAATCGAGAAGAGCAAGATATGGCCAATGCTATTGCTCTCTCCCGCTCTCAATCCCAAGGCGGACGTGGATATGGTGGCGATGTTTATGTTGGTAGTGGTAGTGGTGCTCCCGGACCTGGTCCCGGTGCATATTCTCAACAAATTCCAACCCCCGTGAATCTTGATGACGACGATGATGATGATGACGAGGAGGAAGAGGAGGAGGAGGCGGAAGAGGAACAACAACAAGAAATGCCACCCCCACCACCACCACCAAGGAGTCGTCGTGGTCGTGGTCGTGGACACCCTCCTCAACCTCCTAAACCAATTGAAAGGACTTTAACCTCAGATATCATGGTCAAACATTTCAAGAAGGTACGAGAAAGTACCGATCCGAACACTTTTAATGTGTATTGCAACTATTGTGAAAACGTATACACATTACGAAAGAGTGGAGGATATGGTACATTTACCCGTCACATGGAGAAAGCGCATCCGGTCGAGTTTGGTATCACTCCAACCCAAACTCAACTCAACTTTCAACATGGAGTCGGGACCGGGAGTGGGACGGGTTCATCCCAAACATCAGGTATGTGTAGCAATACTCTTTTAAAATATGATCACAAAAATGCTCTTAATGTGATGTCTAGATTTGATGTGATGAAACATTTTCCGTTCAATGCTTTTGATAACGATGCTTTTGCCGCTGCAAGAAAATTGAGTCGAACTTCTATGACTCGAGTTGTTGTTAGACAATGCATGGAAAAGAAGGTGCAATTAGATACGTTTATTGTTAACTTGGGTCATAAAGTTTCGATTTGCTCTGATGTGTGGACTGATTGTTTTTGCAAAAATTCATATATGCACATCACTGTGCATTTCGTTGATCACAGTTGGACTTTGAAAAAATGTTTGATTGCATATCGGGAATTTCCCGCACCACACAATGCACAAGCAATTGCTCAATTGATCATTCAAGTTTTGAATGAATTTCAATTAATCAATAAAAAATTTTATGCTGGTTTTGATAATGCAAGTGCTAACATTGCTAGTATAGATGATCTCATCAGTGCATGTTCTCCTGTTATTGATGGCAAATATTTTCATGTGCGATGTATTGCTCATATTTTGAATTTGTGTGTTCAAGATGCGATCGATTTGTGGCAAAAGTATGTTGATCCTATTAGAACTGCTGTTAAGTTGATTCATAACAAAGCTCCTATTGGTAGAGCTTGGAAGAAATATTGCCATAGCAAGCAGTGCAGGTACACCAATTTTCGTTTGGATGTTTCAACTTGTTGGAACTCGACGTACGATATGTTGGACTCGACCTTGAACCACATTGAGTATTTATGTGATTTTTTTAGAACTTGCCCGCATGTTCCTTCTGATTTGCTTTTGATGCCCTCTTGTTGGGACCACAACATGGATTTGTTTCGATTATTCCAAGCTTTAAAAAATTCCACTGTTGAGTTATCCGGTATTTATTATCCTACTTCTGTGCGCATTTTGGAGCATTGCATGTATGTGGAAATTGGTTTTAAGACATGTGTGAAAAATACTCAATTCATTGAGTTGAAGGCTATTTTGTTTTATATGGTTGAAAAATGGTTGAAATATTTTGCGCGTATTCCAAATGTGTTTTTTATTGCAACATGCTTGGATCCAAAGTGGAAGTTGCATGGTGTGCATAAAATTTTAGACATGTACTATGGTTGTTTGCACGATTTGGATTTTTCTCAACTTCGCGAAATGGGTTTGACAAGAGGAGAAGGCTTCGAACTAAATCTTCCAAATGTTGAAGGAATCAAACTAAGGTTAGATAGTGCGCTTCGTGCTCTCTACGGGGAATATGAAATGCGATATAACACCATTCACCAGCTACGTGCACCTCCTAGCCCTATAACATTTGATTTTGGTGGCGGGAACTATAGCAATGTCATGATTGATCCCGACGTAGTATCACAATTGCAAGATCTATACGGTGCTACAACCAATAGGACTAGAGCTACTAGTGAGTTAGATATATATTTGGAATCGCGCTCTATTTTTCAAGATGCAGGTCCTCCTACTCAATAAATTGACGTCCTTGATTGGTGGGGAACACATGACAAAGAGTTTTCGATACTCTCGATAATGGCTAAGGATATTTTCGCCGTTCCCGCTCCACCGTCGCTGTGGAGCAAGCTTTTAGTGTCGGCGGTTGTGTCCTAGACGACAAAAGGAGCACTCTCTCCGCCAAAAACATGGAAGCCACTATGTTACTTGATGATTGGGCAAAGGCGGACATGAGAACACAAGAACTGGATTTCGACTTCCGTGTAGAGAGTGATGGTGAAGAGTTTTCCACCGATGGCGAGGTCAGAAGCGAGGACGCTCAACAATATCAATGACGGGGGGCGGTGAACGGCGAGCACGGCCGGCCAAAAAGGTAAGCAAGGTAAGAGAACTACGTGGGCTTTGATGCCTAGTCAAACTGTGCCAATATTTGGGGGACTAAGGTAGTAATATATATAAGTAGGACTCATATTCCACTCATGTTAAGTTAAATATTTTAATATATTATTATTTTAAAAATTTCAGCCCCGGCTTATTTAATTTCCTGGTTCCGCTGCTGCCCACAACTCCCTCCTTTATATAAATACTAGTATCTCACTCGTGCTATGCACGGCACATTATATTTTCATCCAAAATTTATATAATTCCAAATAATTATGTAGCACGAATATTAAATGAAATATCAATTATTATAATTAATCCATAAATATTAGTAATAAAAATCTTTTACATATCTAACAATCTAACAATATAAAAAACTAAACTGCAAACACACATCAACAATATATAATTAAAAATATATATAATTTAATAACGAAACACTATTAAGAATAAATATGAAAAAACTATTAAAAACTTATAATGAAAATAATCAAATGTTGAATAATATACTATGTATATAAGCACACACGTAAACTGACATTACAAAACTAATTAAAATAGTCATAAATATAAAAATATTAATTATACTCTCAATCTGTTAAATTTTATAATTGAATGATTACATAGAAAATTGTAAGATTGGCAGATTTTAGAAATATTTTTTCTTATATATTTATTTAATTATATATATTTTATTTGATTGCATTCTGAATATGTACTTTAATTAATTTTATACTCCTTATTTACTAATACCATTAGTACAAAATATAAAGAATGGGATGAGATGAGATGATATGAGGTGAGGTGAGTCCTCTTAGGATCTGAATATTTAAAATGTGATAAGATTAACTTTGAAATATATATCATAAATTGATTTATTATTTGATGCATAAATATTTTTCATGTAAATATTTAAATCATTTGACTGTATTTTGCATGATATATCTTCAATTAACTTATTATGGGATGTTTTATTACTTTGTATAATGCAAAGTATATCATCAATTGATTTATTATTTGATGCACAAATATTTTTCATGTAAATTTTGAGGGTTTAACTTTTGATAACTTTATTAGCCGATATAATCAAACAAAAAATGCTTCCATTCTCATCTTCTTCGCCAAATATGTATGTGGCTTTTTTTTTTCTGGACAACAAACATCTTCCTACTCAAGCTTTACTTGTCGGCCAGCTCAATCAGGTACTTCTCTCTCTTTCTATATTCAACAAACAAAGAAGCAATAGTGTAAATGAAATTTGCAACATTAGAAAAAAAACATACTACTCATTTGAGATTAGTGCTATAGTTCAACATAATAAACATAGATATTGTACAAAAATAGCAAAAAAAAAATGAAATAGGATACCTTTTGCAGAATGATTGGAGCTAGTTCAATCTCGACAATGAGTTGAAGTATTGTTGAAGTTGCCCCTAGCAAGAATGAATTTCCCTCAGTTCTTCAAGCTTCTTTGCATTTAAAATTGAAAAATAAATCATTTAAACTCTCTATATATTACTCCATTTTTTCAGAAAACATGGTTGTTTTTAGTTTAAGTTTTAATATGACCTGCTTAGTAAAAACAAACGAAGGAAGTTAGGATTCAACTAAAATATAAATACGTGGAATATAATATTGTACATTATTTTTGTAAAATGGAAAAATGACTATGACCATGAGACTAAAATATAAAGCAAATTTACATCACACAAACCTAAAAAACCTAAAGAATGTATAATTACCACTTCTCCTAATGAGATTTAAGATATTTGTTTATCAAAAGCTATAATTTAAGATTGCACTGGTGACACACTTCCTAGTCGAGCTTCATTTCATTACAATATAGTGATCATACACTAAAAACTCAACCCTTGAAACCTAAATCCTAATCCCCTCAACTTTAAAATATACTCATCATGACCAACAAATGAGCCAAATATCAATAAAATTCTCCCTCCGTCCCAGCTCAAAAATTTAGCATGGTACAAAATAATTTAAAAATTGAATAAATTCACAAATAATACCATACACTACTATTTTTGATGACAAATCTAAATATTAAAATTAAAGTATTTATATAAATATTAGAAATGTTTATAATAAAAATAACATTCACGTAAACATGTAGAAGTGAGTAGACAATTAAACTATAATTTATAGTATTTTAAATTGCTCATTTATAGACAATTTAAAATACTATAAATTATAGTTCAATTGTCTATTGTACTACAATAATATACTAAGATTATCAAATTGATAATTTTGTAGGAGTATTCATTTAAATATTTAAAATTAAATTACTATTACAATTAGAAATACTGGAATAAAATTCATGAACTGTAGTAGGTAGTATTCTAACTATAGTACAAATTTACAAATGAACAACAATAAGTATAATAGAAATTACAATGAAAATAATAAAACAAATCGAACTATGAGTTGAGTCGAGGAAAACCTTTTTTTCGGCCCGCAAGACAAATTACTTCCAGCTATTTGCTCTCGGATTGACATATTGTTCCCATAGATAAAAGAACTTCCTCCTAATATGTAGAAACATCTCAAACTGTTAGACACTGATGAACTTTATGAAGCTTCGGGAATTAAGCAATATAATGCTTCCAAAATGCACACTAAAATATAGAAAACTTTAGAAAGGAGGAAGAATGCTATTGTTCATGTGTAATCCATCAACAAATCAATGCTTTTTATAGGTACAAAATCAGAATGTGAGAGGTTATGCAATTAAGTCGCCTTAAATCACAAAGTTAAAGCAATGAATGTTACAAGAAATGAAAAGCCAAATAAATATCTCTCCATTATCATCCTCCACTACTCAAGCCATTATTCTCGTAAGAGATCTCTCTTTTTATTTTATTTTTTCTTAATTTCTTTGCACAATTAGTTAGATATAATTTAACGTACGGGACTTGATATGCATGATTGAATTGAAACAAAACATCAGGGATGGATCATAATATTAAATTATTTCAACCACGCATTAAATCCAATAATATTTAAATTAAATTACTACTATTAAATTATTCAAAGCCATAGTTTCATAATAGTATTGCTAAATAGATTGTTTTTTTTTACCATGTATCATGTATGTACGATATACTATGTTTTATCGGGCAGTAATATTTACTATAGTGAAAATGGCTTGTTAAATAGATAACCGTCCAATTATATAGTATATGACACGAGGAATGATATGCTACATACTGACAAACTTGTATTTAAGTGTCATGATTGGTGTGTTGATATGCTTAATTGTCGAGTTTTGTGCTCAAAATGGTTATTTCCAGCCAATTACTATATGTTTTGGAGTTCACGTGTTTGTTGAGTGTTTTAGGCAAAATAGGCAAAAATTGGGGTGAAACAGGCTCGCCCGACCGGGTGAGGTTTTGTGCAGAAATGCCACCCGGCCGGGTGGCGTTTAGAAGCCTTGGAGAGTCCAGAGAGCTCGGAAGAAGTCCCACCCGGCCGGGTGATTTTCCAGTACAACAATTGTACCCGGCCGGGTGGCGTAATTTGTCCTACGAGACTCCAGAGAGTACCGAAGAAGTCCCACCCGGCCGGGTGATTTTCCAGTACAATAATTCAACCCGGTCGGCTACGTATTTCTGGCAATTTTCTATTTGGAAACGCGATTTTTTGGAAGAGGGGAATAAGAAAGAAAAGCTAAGGCAACTCTACTCATTCTCTACCGCCGTAAAACACACACTCTATCTCTCTCAAGCACTCTTGGAAGAAGATTGAAGATTCAAGCTTCAATTCCTCCGCCAATTGTACTCTGAATCATGTTTTCCATTGTTTTCTTTAGTTTAGACTTGTTTTCTTCCATGAATATGAGTAGCTAAACTTCCTTTATGTAAAATTCTTGGTGAAGATGTATTGATTCATAGTTTTAATCCAATTGACTTCGTTTTTATCTAGCTCTTGTAATTGTTTGGTTTATTCCTGTGCTTTTTCCTGTCAATTGCTTGATCACCAATTGGTAGTTGAAGAGTGGTCGAAGAGTAAGCGAGATGTGTTTGAAATAAAATCCCCCGATCTAGAGAATCCACTAGACACCGGGTCTAGGAACTCAGAGAATCCTTGGGTAACCTGTCGTTGGGCACACAATCGCTTCCTTCGCCCTTCAAAACCCTCAACCCGTTATAGCTAAAAAGATTAGTATAGGGAAGCAGGGATCGAATCCACAGAGACGGATGTGTAAGAAAACATGTTCAAAGACCTGGAAGCTATTTTTGGCTGCTGCCACACAATTTTTGGGGTTGAGCTTTAATTCCTAGACTGCGTAAATGAAATAGTTTATTCTAACAGCAAGATCTAGGCAAGGACATGTATAATGACTAAAAGTATCTGAAATGACTACTTGACTGGGTAAACAGCTTCCTAAGCTAACCTAGACATGGGAAAAGAGAAACGTGGGGACCATTTCCTAAAACGGTATAGTACGACTGGAAAAGCTGCAAATTAACTAACCTAAGGACTAACTAACAACAACATCATCTTCTCTAATTTTTATCACGAACAACCGGAGAAAAACAAAGCAACAAAGATCGAAACAGGGCTGACGAATTTAAACAGACGAACACAAAGAACGACTAAAACTAACACAGACCCATGACTACTAGACGAGGCAAGCAAGTAAATAGAATTTAAAACATCATAACCATGCAAATGCGAACAGATCTACACGTCGGATGCTTCATCCACTCTGGATCCAAGCCATCCACAACAATCAAACAGCATTTCCATATCCGATTTTCACCGATTCAACTAGATTCAACCGATCAACCACAATCTCCAAGCAATTCAAACTCCAAACTCAAATCAACCAACAATATCCACCAAAGCAAACAAATAAAAAAGACAATATCATAACTGAAACCAAATTAGAAATATCCATAGCAAAATACGCAGTATCCAACGGAACAATAACAAGCATAACCGAGCTTCGAACAACGAAGACTCGGGGAAATACAGAATGTAAAGCGAAAAGCAGTAAAGGATTGTATCTTCGCCTCCGTAGAGACGGTGTTACACCGTAGCTAGATCCGAAAGTGAACTCCCCAGAATGATTCCCCTCAAGTGTGTATAGAGAAAAGTGGAAAAACTAAGCTAAGAGCCGAAAATGAAAAGAGAGAGGTATATGCTTCATGTTTATCGCGTGCTCTTATTTATAGTGGATAGAGCTTCTAGACTGTTCCTGTGATTCCCATTTTGCCCTCCAATCGGATGCTCCTCAGTCTAGTAACTCCTCCTTCTTCCGCTCACTTTGTCCGCCAGCTTCTTCTTTCAGGCTATCTTCGTCTTCTTCCTAGGGCTGGCAATTTCTCTACACACCTGGCTTATAAAACCTTGTTAGACCCAGAAAATCACAAATTTTATCCCTATAACCAATGCATTAAATTAGCCTTATCAGTAGTGTTAGGGTTTCTTAGAGTAATCGGGAGGTGAAATAATTAATCTTGAAAGAGGAATAATTCACACTTTTATTCAATAAAACTCGGGAGAGTTGAGATTCTGAGTGGGGTCATTAATCTAATCGATCTGTTGGGAGTTGAGTCTAAGAATTAGAAGGGGACTTCAATTGTTACACTTAATCTGCGGATTTCTCACCTTGGGAAAGGGTTAAATTCATATTTGTGATTGATTCAGCAATTCTAGATACTTTAAATGGTAATTTAATTTCAATTGGGTTAGGCTATGAGTTGTGCATCGGATCCTTGAATTATGCATATTTCTCCATCTCTATTTGCAACTTGCTTCTTTGTTCAAAGTGTTTTATTTCAATCTCTGAATTTATATGCTTTCAGTAGCTGTTAGTTTCAAAACCAAAATTGATCGTCTGGATAGTAGTCGAAATTGGTTCGTGGTACTTAGGTTTACACTTAATTGTTTCTGTGGGATAGGATATACTCTTGCTTGCTATTTGCTACAATAACACTGTACACTTGCAGGTATTATTTGGGTAAAATAAAGTTGAGTCACGTACCTTATGTGGGCTCCTTATGTGAGCACCACTCTCGTTTGACACACGTTTAGCGTCGTTCGTTTTGATTTATCTATTTAGTTTAATTCTAATACATTAAAAAATGTTATTGCAATTTTTAATTTCACAAAATTCATAAAAATCAAAGCTTGATTTATTGTTTTATTCATTTATTTGAAATTATAGAGAAATCGAGCTTTGATTTTTATGAGTTTTGTGAATTAAAAATTGTAATAACATTTTTTAATGTATTAGAGTAAAACCAAATAGATATATCGAAACGAACAATGCTAAATGTGTGTCAAACGAGAGTGGTGCTCATATAAGGAGCCCACATAAGGTATCTAGCATATCATTTCTCTATGATCATGATTGTAATTAATTAATCAATTTAATAATTTTTGTTTATTGCATTTACATCCTTTTCATAAAATAGTTATACAAAAATTCCCAAAACTTCCCTTTTATATATTTATAGATAGATAGATAGGTACACAACGAGACCCCTGTTTGACTAGCGGCAAACAATACGGATTCAAGACATGACATATACACAATTTTTAATTAAAACTTGATGTTTGTCATGTGATTTCCATATGGTTACTGTGATTATATTTTTCAGTTTTGGTTGTCCAAAATGGGGTGGAGCTTTTAATTCCTAAAACTAAAAAATTGGTACAATTTAATAATCGTAGTGAAGTATTAAAATCGCATGAACTAAATAATTAACAACTAAACAGTCTCTCTTTGGAGAATATATTTGTGTTCTCTAAAATTGGATACTAAAGGATTGGGCAATAGACACTTATTATGTACAATATTAAGTCCTATAATAATGGGAAAAGTCGATTTTTTTTTGAGGAATATATATGTGATTTTTCGCTAAAATTAGATGATAAAATATATTTTACCGTAATTAGTAAAACTATTACTCTCCAATAAAAATTTGAAAGTTCGAATATGTTAGAATTACCATTTCAAGGTAATGTTAACTTAAAAAGATTAGAATTGTAAGCTATTTTTTTCCTATAAAAAAATAGGACTAGTTTTATTTCTCTTGTAATACAGTAAGATTTTTAATTTACTTTTTATCCCTAAATTTTATTCTTCGTAGCATAAAAACGCCTCTCCAAACCCTAATTTCATCATCACCACCGCAATTCGATCCAGTCTACTCAAAACCCAAATTCCAACACCACCGGATGAAGAAGAAGAAGCAAATTCCCGCCGGCGGGCTCGACAGCGACCTCGCCTCGACGATTCATTCTCAGAGTGAGTTCTTCGATCATTTAATCGAGCTTATTCCGTCCAGATTCTACATATCCGCCGACGACGATTCGAAGCCATGGTACCAGGGGCTATCCAAGGCGGCGAAGGCCTCGCTGAGGCTCAAGACGAAGGAGAATCTCAAGCTCGCGCGGCGCAACCGCTTTGACCCCGACGCGGAGCCCTCCTCAGCCGTTAAACACCTCCAGCAGCGGGAGGACGGCGATTCTCCGTCTAAGGAGATCGATTTGGGAGATAGCGAGAAGAAATCGGTTACTTATGAAGAGCTGAGAGAAAAGCTGCGGCGGAAAATCGAAGCGCTGAAAGGAAACCGCGGAGAGAAGAGATTCGATGAGAGGAAGATGAGGAACGAGTGGAATAAGAGGAGCAGAGACGGGGAGGGGAGAGAAAATGTTGGTGCGGATAATGATGATGATGGTGATGATGATGGAGAGGAGATTATTGAGTATGGGAAGGTGAAATTGGGGGATGAAGGCGAGGGAAGGAATTCGAACAAGAAGAGGAAGTTATCGAAGGCGCAGGAGCTGGAGAGGGCGAAGAAGAAGAAGGAGGTGATGAGGGAGAATCCGAGCCTTGCGGAGAAGGAGACGTGGAAGGCTGCGGTGAGCAGGGCGATGGGGGTGAAGGTGCACGATGATGCCAAGCTAATCAAGGGGAGCATGAAGAGGGAGAAGAAGAGGAAGGAGAAGAATGCGGAGAAGTGGAAGGAGAGGGTGGGGACTGTGGAGAAGATGAAGGGGGAGAGGCAGAAGAAGAGGAGAGACAATATTGTGGGGAGGATCAATGATAAGAAGGCGAGGAAGATTGCCAAGAGGGAGAAGAAGTTGATGAGACCCGGCTTCGAGGGCAGGAAGGAGGGATTCATTACTAAGGAGTGAGATTTGTTGACTGTTTTTTATCTTTGGAACTCTGTCTTTTGATTTGAAGTATCCATAGTGTTGGTTTTGAGTTTTGCATCCATGGCTATGATATTTCACATTTTAATATGAATGCATCGATTGGTTGAGAATCGATATAGTATGTTCATTGCTTCATCCTTCCTCCGTTTAAGCACTATTATATTCTAGCATTGCTGCATTTGATATTGGAGGTTTGTGTTTTTATGGAAGTGGTGTAGGGTTCTTGATCTATCATATGCTTCCTTTAGAACTTGAATTTGTCCATATGAAGTATTCAGCATTTAAAATTTGAGCTGAGATATTCCTCATTATTCTGCATCCATGGCCTTGATGTTTCAAATTTGATTCTAGTGAGTGATTGGTTGAGTATGAATGGTGTTGGATTATATTCAATATTTAGCTGGAAAGCTTGTGATTGAATTTATTGGAGTGAGAATTAGTAAGGTGCCACTTGCTTTATGTGATGCTCATTCCTTCATCCTTCCCCTAGTTAAGCAGTGCTTTTGAAGTTGTGTAGAGTTCTTTGAGGCCCATTTAGATGTCTTCGTCACTAAAAACTGAAGCTTTATCATTCAATTTTGAGTTAATGAGATATTGCTCATTACTGATTGGATTAGTGTGGTTGCTGTTGGATTAGTTTCATGGTTTAGTTAGACAGTATACAATTGAGTAGAACTGCTTTGACAATACTTGGGTCTTTTTTATGTGGACTGAGACTAATTGAAGTGCATTGCTTTGTGTAATGTTCGTTCCTTTCACCCTCCCTCGTGCGTGAGCAGTTCTTGCATATGCTTTCATTTGATATTGCTGGTCTGTGTTCATGGAACTGGGTTGGGGGTTCTTGTTCTGATCAGGCCCTTAGCGATAGCCAGAGTTTCGTAGTGCCTGTTCAAAACTGCACTGATGTGGAAAAAACACAAAATTTTTCTTTCTTGCCTCAGCACCAGATGCTGATTGATGCAATTTGTCTTCTCATTCTGCTTATATTGATTATCTCACTCAATTATAACATCTGAGTTCTGTCTGGGAAATAGAAGTTGATTTTGTTGTGATGAGGAAAATTGAAATTCTTGCAACAAGCCAACAACCAAAATAGTTAGAGATTTATACAATACTAGCCCCAATCCTCTGCTCCCTAACCCTACAAGAGCTTCCCCAGCTCTGGTACATTCTCTTCTTGGTCGTACGAATGCTATTGCGACTGTTGTATTTACTGCGATTTTTCTGCTGAATATCGTAGTCCATTTGCTGCTTAAAATGCGGGAACATGACTGAGATTGACGACGACAGCAAGCCATCTGCCAGAACAAAGTGTCTCTGCTGTACATTTTCACTAACTGAGATCCAATCTGCCACGAACAACTTTAAGAGCGGATCTATCGCTGGAAAGGGTGGATTTTTTGGTATTGTCTATAAAGGGTTTATGGATAACGGGAGAGAGATTGTGGCCATAAAGCGAGCAAAACCAGACTCCAAGCAAGGGGAGCTTCAGTTTTGGACCGAGGTGGAAACTCTTTCCGAGCTTCGACATGTGAATCTTGTTTCTCTTATCGGATACTGCAGACTGCAGTGGTTTATGAGTATATGCCCAATGGGACATTGGCTGACCATCTGTACTGTACAAACTAGCCAGGAAAAATCTTGATTTTTATCCTCTGTCTTGGAAGGAACGACTTAAGATCTGCATTGGAGCCATTCGGGCACTGGCCAGGGGATCATACATCGTCATGTGAATCTTCAGCCCTTCCTAAAATTATTGGAGATTGAATGATGGAAGGGGTTGAAATAAATTTTTTCATGAAAAATTTGCAGAGGCAAATGAAGAAAATAGCTGCCATGGTTTTGGGAGGAAGATGACCCAACTCCAAGACATAAATAGTGTACATAATAAAAATTTTGTGTGTTAGATGGAGAAAGAAAATAGTAGTATATTTATATTAATGTGAGAGAGAGTTTTTTCTAAAAATAAAATGTGAAATTTTTTGTGGAACAAACTAAAAAGAAAAGTATGACATCTATTATAAGACGAAGTATTTAAACAGGTGATATAATTACATTTTTACTTTGATTATAGTATTCTTTAACTAAACAGGCATATAAAACGTTTAATTATTTTTCACACTTTTTTCTTTATTTTTGTTATAGTGATTTTATTTTGTAAATTCAAGTTTTAACTTTTATTTATTTATTTTTTTCTTTTCAGTTCAATTATGCAAATATTTATGTTTTAACAAATTCTAATATTTACAGTATTAGTATATACTAAGCATAAAAATATAAAAGAAAATATGGAGTGAATGTTAGAATTTTGTGATTTAAGTTTAAGAAGTTTGGGGGGTGGATCCTCTGCTGTGATAAATAACACAGCAGAAGATGCTGTGCATGAAACGCACAGAATCACGAATGAAACGCAGACCAACGCTTTTTACTCCTTTTTATCTATAATTGCTTCAAGTAAAACTAATTCAAATCACCCCACCGCCTGGCCACTTTCTCACATATAATAATGCTAATATATTTAACAAATAGCATAATCATTGTATGAAATTCCGCTTTCAGGTGTATGGATTACAAATTTGTTATGTTATCATGATTTACTCTCGCGTTATATATATCAATATATATAATATAACATTATGGGAGATAAAATAATGGAGATTTTCACAATAATTTAGTCATTAACCTTCGTATATTTTGACATAAAATAATCATATCTTAATTTCTATAGATCAACTTTGAATTATAAATTTTTTACTTAATAAATATATTAATGGTTTTTATGCTGAATAAAATTCCAACACCTGAAATCATATTTTTAAATGATAATATATTTTTATATTCAATAATATACTTAGTTTAATAACAATGACACCGTTACTATATATATCAATACTGTAAATCATTTAAGTAATCAGTGCCAAAAGAATATTACACAACTTAAATGTAAATGTATTTACAATACAAATTTGTTTGTAAAAGTAATAGGAGTAATCAGTAACAAAATACTATCTTAGCACCAATTTTTATGTAAATTATATTTTTATATTAGTATATGTATTTATGGGAGAGAGTGGCCGACCTTATATTTATATTATTATTATATGTGAGAAAGTGGCCATGCGGTGGTGGTGATTTGAATTAGTCTTACTTCAAGCAATTAAAGATAAAAAGGAGTAAAAAGCGTGGGTCTGCGTTTCTTTCGTGATATTGTGCGTTTTATGCACAGCATCCTCTGCTGTGTTATTTACCACAGCAGAGGATGCATGTTTGGGTTAGAGTCGATAATGCTAGGATTAGAGTTTGACGTGTTCAACTTCCAAGGATTTGTGCTGTATTGGAAATGAAAAAAAAAAAAATTATTCGGAGGCTTTGTTCATGGACAAAAAGCTGGTGTCTCCCACGACAGATGACACTCCAAGCGAGATATCAGAATTTGGATTGGAGATTAAGCCAGAAATTGATGTTCATTTCTACTTCGCTACAGAATCCAAGACTAATGCTCCGGATTTCTTAAGAGAATGGGAGAGAAGAAGAGTGTTTCATTTCTTTGGCTTTAGTAGTACTCCATCCGTCACATTCCATTCCAGCACGGGTTTAATAAATGTTAAAAAAAGTAGGTGGAAGAAAGTTGGTGGGATATGAGTCACACCTATACATATTAGTTTTAAATAATATGTGAGTAAAATAAGTCGGTGGAATATGGGGCCTCTTTACTACTTATAATAATTATAAATCGGGACTCCTATTTGCGGATGGACTAAAATGGAAAAATAAGACTCTTATTCACATACGGAGGGAGTATTTACTTTGTTTGGTTATATATTTTGTATGCTTTTTTTCAAAGTTAAATAAATACTAGTACTAGTAGAAACTTAAAAGGCCATGTATATTCTGGCAGCTTCTTAGTTTTGCTAGATGTTGTCTGATAGTTACCTTCTTTTCTTGTTTTTGCCTTTTGTTTGTGTAGTTTTGAAAGTCTTTTAAGTTATAAATAAAAATAGGGATATTGATATCTAATATCATGGAATTTTTGAAAAGTTGAAGTTTTTTATGAACTTTGAAATTTTCAAATAATATCAAGAATTTTATCCTAAGTTTGTTATTTTCCATTAATGAAAAAATTCCGGCAAATAATATCACGAAACAATTTTTTTTTGTAATTTCTCGACAACAACATGAGAGTTAATTGTCCAAAAAAAATCATGAAATTTGGCTAAAATCTAATTTGTCTCGCACCTTTTATAATTTGAATGACTAAGACCATCTCCAACAGTACTGGAAAACCTAAAATGCAGTAGAAAAACACCTCCAATGGTACTGCAAAACCAATCCCATTATAGGTTTTTGAAAAAAAAAATACCTAACTTTAGGTTTGCACTAAAAGTATACCAAAAAACTTTTTGTAGTTTGAGTTATTGCATTCAAGTTCAAATCAATTTATATTTATCAAAATAGAAGAAGAGAAGGTAGAAAATTTTAAATACAGAGATTGAAAAATTTACATACACATTTCAGCGGCGTGAGGAAGAAGAAGTTTGAAGTAATAACCTAATCCAATTTTATTTATATTTGATTGTGGGCTGGCCCATATTATTATTATATTATTCAACATAATTAAAAAAAATCTATTATTTTAAGAGCCGTTACTTTTCAATACAGAATCAAAATGTGAGTTTAGATGGATTAAAAACTTACCGGTGCATATAAATATTTTTATATAGTATTTTTATTGTATTTAAATTTTTTGAATATTATAATTTATTATTTAATAAATAATAGATTTCATATTTAGTTATATTAATTAATAAATCTTAATATATTATACTTATTTAATTTAGGATATTTTCACAGTGTCATGGGTTAGTGCGTAATTTTAGATAAAATATATAGGTAAGATTGAAAAGTATAAAAAGTTAGTGGGTGAGGAATATTTTTTTATGTTTGAGTTTAGTGTAAATGGTTGGAGTAAAATCAATATTTAGTATGACATTTACACTAAAATAGGTTTGAGTTTAGTGTAATGGTTGGAGATGCTCTAATTATGAAGTTTCAAAAATACTCGTTTGTCTAATGATAATTTATTTGGACAAATTCGATGCTGAATTAATATAGACATGTAAAATTTGGTGTTACTGATAAATAATGACGTAAATGTGTAATAATATGATAGCGCAGGTTGTTAAACAACACCGTCTTAAGCATAAATTTTGGTGTTACCTATAAATAATGACTTAGATGGAACGATACCAATTTTTTAAAACTATAATTTGTTATTAAAACTTTTAAAAGGAGCGAGACGAATTTCCAAATTTTATAATTTAATTGACAAAATCCTGAGTATTTTTAATTACTTAATTCACGTGCCATACACATTGCTCATATTTAAATTAACTTTATCAAGATCTTAATGAATACTATTTTCATATAAATACAAGGATAATAAAGTACATAACAAAATATAAGTTCAATTAAAAATAAAATATAAAGTTTAATTACCATTTAACCCTCGTTATGGCATTGCTATTATATCTCTAAAACATTTTGGTTTTAATTATATCTTCGCACACACCGAAATTTTTCGCATGATCGATTGCAGCTAGCAATTTTAGAAAACGATGTCGAAATAATGTATGTTACAATATTGATAATCAAGCATGTGATGGTTAATTTTGGTCAAATTTAGTAAGCTTGTTAATCATATAACTCCAGAAATTTCACTATCACACGACATGCGATACGATAATAATTTTTATTTCAATCCTCTACAGTAGCTTTTTGTGTACACATTCAAATTATTATTTTTAACTACAAAAAAGTACCGTGCAGAATACTGACAAATTTTTTAAATGCAATTATCTTTGGGAAGCCTAGTTGGTGAGTGCAATTTTTAGCCATATATTTGGTCTGCCGGCGTGTCCTAAATCGATATAATTACTCCAAATATCATTTATAGCCATTTGCCGTGCTAATAAGTTGGACTTGCTAAAATAAGATGATTATATACTGTTCGTTTTGAATTAAGTTAGGTTCTCGCAGTTTTGTTCTTAAGACACTTTCCACAGGATCTCATACTAATAAAATTGTGGTATTATTTATACTATATTGTATTACAACATATGTTAAATTAATGTTTTGTAGTATATAATTTTCAAATAAGTATATTTGTTATAATTTGACTTATTTTACTGCATGCTTTACATTTAAATGAAGCTTAGAAATATTTTGTCATCATCTACATAAAAAATAAAAATAAGAGTGTTATTTGCACAATAGGCCCAACAAATATAAAATTTTAATACTCCACTATGTAGGAATACGAATAGATGGGCTTTAAAACTTTCCAACTCACATTTAAGCTAACGGCTTCGGCCCATTGAATAATATACATATATATATATCCACGTTTTCGACAAACCCTAATTTAAATTGGCGAGAGCTGCCTCAGGAATCTTGAATCCATTACAAATCCCAACTCACCATTCACTATACAACTGAGCTAATCCATTTTTATTTCTGTTCTTGTTTTTGTCGTTGAATATCGCCTATGTTATGTTGTGTATTAGATTCCCCCAATTTTCTTAGATTCTGGTGCCGATCGCCTTAGTGTTTCAAATCATTTCTTCAATCCGTCGCCTCCAATTTACTAAATTTGTTGGTTTTTCGATGTTTTCCCCAAATTTGAGGGGTGATGATGACAAGAATGTTGGCAAGAGCTGCGACGACATTTATGCGCATCACACGGTTTATACCGTGGTGTTGTTGTTGCTATGATGAATGTGCCAATATGCTAATCTGAGGCCTTGTTTTAATCTTTTAACGCCGATATGCTAATTTCGTTTTTTTTATAAAAATATTTCAATCAGAATTATTTTATTTTATTTTATTTCAATCAATATTTATACTTTTCACAATGCTAGAAAATCCCCCAATTGTTTTAGAAACATATTTTACATCTTGCTTGGATGATAAAATCTACCATGAATAACGAAACTTACATTTTGAAATAAGTCAAAATAACGTGCATTTGTTGTAATTTAGTTTGTTCTGGGATTTCAATAAAGTGAAAATAGCGTGCATTTGATTGTACATTTTTTCAGTCGCATGTTTTTTCTTTAACTCGTAAAAAGCCCATGACCTTAATGGGCCTTAAATATTGATGTTTAAACATCCAACAACGTTAAAATTTAACACAAACCAAAGCATAGAACAAAATTTCGAGTTAATTAACACATCTATAACTATATAAAGTGGCAGCAGATAAATTAACAAAAATGCCATTGAAATGTTATTTGAGCGAGAAAATCATTCATTGGCCAAAGAAAAGGTAAATATTATTGGATAAAAATTTGGTGCATCAAAACGGTGGCTTTTCAGAGAAGATTAAATATAGTACATAATCAATAGCTTTTGATAGAAGTTTTACATCTCTATAAAAGTAAGTACTACTAACATTTACAAGTTCTATATGAATTACGGAGTACACAAAAAAATAGCAAAAAAAGCACATCAGTCATCACCGTGAGGCTAGCAAAGCAGGTGCAGGCGAGAGGGACAGCAGCGAAGCTGCGCGGTGGAGCAGTGTAGAAGGAACTGGCGAGGCAGGAGGCACGATGACGAGGCTGTGACGAAGGAGCGCGGGCGAGGTTCAATAAAATGCAACACAATAGAAGCAAATCTGCTCCTCGCCAGATCGGAGGTCGGTCGAACGGCGGCGACACTGCTGGAGAAAGATGAGTTAGATTGTGATGATCAGAGGGTTTTCGATTTGGGGAGAGAAGAAAGCGTGGGAGAGAGAAATCGAAGCTGGTGGCGGGGAGAGAAGAAAGAGAAGATTGGCGGACGGGGGAGGAGCTGAACCGTTTGCCAACGGCGATGACGGCGGAGTGAGATTGAGCGAGATTTTGATTTTGGGGATTGTGGAGGACCAATGGAGATGAATAGGCGCATGTATATATTTGTATGTATATTGGGCTAAAAAGTGAGATTTAATAATGTAAATTTTGTAGATTTAAATTTAAGCTTTTAATAAATATTCTCATTTTATAATTTGGAGTTTTGAACTAATATATCACCTATCCATATTAATTGGACATGTGTACTTTGTATAGATAAAGAAAAAAAGATTTAAAACATTATTGATTGATTTCTGTAGCTTTGTTTTTACCAGTTCCACGTTCTTCTAATTTGTTGATAAATTACACGAATTAAAAACTTAAAATATACTACTACATTTATATTTATTTATTTATTTTGAGATTTTAAATTTTAATAAAATTGCAGCCTATTGGTTCATAATAAGATGAAAATGACACTAGCATAAAAAATATTAATTTATAAAATTTAAATCATTACCCAAATAGAAATTTTGATAAATTGAATATGTTTCTTATCTTGATGTGTTAGTACTCTCTCCGTCACAATTAAATTGAGTCATATTTTTTTATAGAATATCCAATAAAATTGAGTCAATTTTCTTTTTGATAAAAAAAAATAATCAAACTACTCTTGCTTTATTTCATCATCTAATTTATTTTATCTTTATTTCTCCTACTTTTTTCTCGTTTCTATTTTAATATACTTTCATTTAACCTATCCAACACAATTTTTTAACCTCTGTGTCCAAAAGTTTTGTACTATCGACTTAGTTGGGACGAAGGGAGTACTATATACTCCTTTCGCATTTTTGTCGTTTGTTTTATTTTATTTTGCTCAACTTATATCAGACATGAAAGTTGTATAAAATCATTTTTCGAACATGAAATGTTTCATTTATAATGCTTTGTGTATTTGTAATATTTTTAAATGTTTATAATGTAATACCTACTACTATTTATTATAACTAACACATATTTTTAACTATAAACTTCATTATATTCTTTTTATCGTTTTTTTAATCTACTTATCTTAAAATTTATTATCATTATTTGAAAATATTATGACCCGTGCATAGCACGGGTGATAACATTAGTTTATAATAAAGGTAGAGTGTTGATCTGCTAGGCGTCATATTTGAGCGCCTCCTGTGAGCGACAATGACATGGAGCCATGTCACAATTTTATTGCTATATTTTCAATTATTTGGTTTTTTCTCTTTCTTAATAATCGTGCCCTTTCTTCCAATAGTCACATTAATCTCCGCACCTTGAACGAGTATTCATCTCCGACACCGACTCCAATATCAAAATATGAGAGCTCTCATTTATGTAACCCAAAAATGAGTGTTTAACCTGTCATCACTAAAACTAAAAGACTTCTGGATTTTAGGTGTTCCTTTCAAACAATAAAAGTTGAATGGTTGTAGAAATTTCGAAGAGATTCAGATCTGCATTTGAGGAATGAGATAGAGAAGGATTTATTAAAGTAGATTTTTTCCTCTCTTCGCCGTCTTCGTTATCGGCTGAGAATTGTGCACCAATAATGTATTAAAAAATGAACTCTCTCCACTCCCACAATTCTCTCTTTGCGATTCCCCCTCTCTCTCCCTTTCTGAGTTGGAGAAGATGAATAGCAACCTTAAAGTATTTTTTATTTTGATTTCTCCAATTTCTCCATTTGACGCTTTTTTGATTCCACCAATTTATGCAATTGACGCCGATGACTCAACCGCATGTTGGCGACGGGGACTAGGGTGGTAGTTGGGCGAGGAGAGGCAGAGAATTTCCCTTATGGCGGCGACGACGGGTACATTGGAACTGCGCCTCCATTTCGTCCAATAGCTCAGTGGATTTTAGATTTACTTATTTTAGGATTCTGGCTTTCATGTTTACTCTGATTTTAGAACTTTTGATTCTGGAATTCAACTTTAGTTCGATTCTCACTTTACCCTGATTTTAGAATTTGGTAATCAGGATTTCATAACTTGGTCGAGATTTTAGAATGTAAATATGAGCAATGTTTCGAATTTAGTTTTTGTGATCACAAATTAAATATACTCCCTCCGTCCCATATAATTTTACACAGTTTGACTTGGCACGGGTTTTAAAAAATGTAATGAAAAGTGGGTTGAAAAGTTGGTGGGATGTGGGTCCTACTTTTATAGTATTGGTTTTATAATAAAATGTGAGTAGGAATGCGTTAATGAAATATGAGGTCCACTGCCAAAAATAGTAAAAGTGAAATGGGTAAAATTATATGGGACGGACTAAAATAGAATATTGGGTAAAATTATGTGGGACGGAGGGAGTATTATTTTTGGGTATAGAGTTGAGAGCTCTCATACTCTGATATTGGAGTTGTTGTTCGATTCAGTGTTTGAAAAGAGAAAAGGCAAGTAATTCAAATGATAAGAAAATTGGTGATGTGGCTCATTACATCAGCGCCGCTCACATATGAGGCGCTTAAATATGACACCTAGCCGATCAACTCTCAACAAATGAATAATTCATGAAATTCAACATAGCCTTTTCTTTTTCGGATTTCTTCCACTCCTTGTATATTTTCTTTATTTTTCCATGGTTATCCATTTCTTCTACCTTTTTGTATCCTAAGACTAAGTCTGGTGCTCTGAAACCAAATAATCAATCAATTATTCCGATATTTCCTTGAAAACACAAGTTTGGTGCTCTGAAATATCTAAAAGAGTATTTAAATGCAACTAAAATCAATTATGGACGAAAATTGCTTGAAAATTTTCTAAATATATGCAAATAACATTAAAAATAATTTGGACCACCACGGATGCTCAGAAATTTCTAAAAACCACCTAACCAAATAGAATAAAAAATGATATTGAACTTGGAATATGGCCACAAATTGATTTTCTTTATTTTATGAGGAAAGCAGCGTTGAGGCCATTTTTTATAGTTCATTTCGTATGAGAATAGGAGTCCATAATTGATTGGGTAAGGATTTTAAAAAATTATTTAAAAATTAGTTGATATAATATGTCACCTATTTTTATTTATAGTAAATTTTTTTAAAAAATCTTGTTTTAAAACGAACTAAAATAATAATATGTGGCTCATACTGAAACAGAGGAAGTAGTGATGATGCATATCTATAAACTTCCATAAAAATAGAAATAAGAGAGAAAATGTTGGTGTGTAGTGTGTTAATGAGTGTATGTGTTCTTATATGAAAAAAGAGCAAAGTTTTGTTTGTCATCGTGTGTTCTTAAATATAAAAAAAAAAAAAAATTAATTATTGAGATCCAGTGGATACTCACGTGAACTGTCACGATCGCACTTTTTAGGGATAGAAAGCCCGGTTGATTGCGATTAGGGGAGGATGAAAGAAGCGGGGGAAGAAAGGGGAAATTGTGGCACAATTGAACTTGAACTGAAATAACTTGGAATATATAAATCAGAGTGCATGGTACAAGAGAATGAAATCTCGACTTTTACATTGCAGCGGAAGAGTCAAGAGTAGATGACATCGTGTATGGAGACACGACGCATCCAAGTACTATTCTATTGAAGGATCTTCATCGTCTATGCTCAACACCGCCCGCCATCACTGCTCAACCTGCACATTTTTAAAACATATGCAAGGCTGAGTACTTGGAGTACTCAGTGGACACATGCCGAAAAGCAAAATATACATTATATATAATTGTCATCCATCACAGTAACACACGAGGGTTTTTCTTAAAAGACCCGAGCTTACTAAGTTCTTTTATGAACTAAAAGTTCGTCTGTAGACTAAGTTCTTTCATCATTCATCATTCCATTTCATTCATCGTTCATAATTCGCCATATCTAAACATTCATCATTCATCATTCCATTTCATTCATCATTCATAATTCCCCATATCTAAACATTAATCATCCATCATTCCATTCCATTCCATTCAAGTGCCTGGGAGGTGGTCACCTCCCACAGTCACCCATCATATTCCATTCCATTCCATTCAAGTGTCTGGGA
Source organism: Salvia hispanica (assembly GCF_023119035.1). Lineage (NCBI taxonomy): Eukaryota > Viridiplantae > Streptophyta > Magnoliopsida > Lamiales > Lamiaceae > Salvia > Salvia hispanica. Next base: position 22,956,478 of record NC_062969.1, read on the forward strand.
GGTGGTCACCTCCCACAGTCACCCATCATTCCATTCCATTCCATTCAAGTGTCGGGGAAGTGGTTACCTCCCACGGTCAATGTAATGCCCAAAAACCCACCTTAGGCGGAAAAGTGAATTTTGGTGCTATAAATCGCTAGAATAGGATTTTCAGCGAATAATTCAAAATAATTAACAAAATAAATTTTGACAATTTGATAAATTATGGAATAATGAAATACCAATCTTAAATAAGTGTAAGAAAAGATATACGAGCAAAGAATTGAGTTTTAAAGAGTTTTAGTACGTTCTTGAGAAAAGTCTTTGATTAGAGATTTTCGATATAATGGTCCGAAAATTCGTAAATATAAATTAGTTAAATGTTATAGAAGTCTGGAATTAAATTAGAAGTATTAGTGAGTGAAGTTTAGTGTGTCGAGTTGTTTGCAAAATAAAAAGATTAGAAATGTGTTTATATGAATTTTAGACTTCAATGTTTAAGTTGTAAGTATGGGATATTTTTCTTTGAAATAGGATAAAAGGATGAAATAAAGATTACAAAAGACTAATTTTATGTGTAAAGAAAAGGAATCGGGAAAAGGGAATCAGATTTTTACACCTATTTCTCCCTTCTGGAACTTACGGGAGTCATCTCTCTCTCCCTCACATTTCTACACCTCTATTTTCACCATGGACACACCGCCAATTTCATACACACACACACTGAGCGACGAGTCGTCGCCTCCTTCCGGCGACAGGCGCAGCACACTCATCTTCGTCTCTCTCTCTCCGTGTCTCAGCCTCTCATTTGCTGCTCAAACGCCCGCCGATCTCCTTCCCTCTCTGCGTTGCTGCTGCCCGGCAGATTCCGGCGATGTCATTACCTTTTCCGGGCAGATTTAGACAACGAATTAACTCCACTTTGTGTAAGCAACCTCCTTTCACTTCTTGTCCAATTTCATCTTTAATTGAAAGCTAGGGTTTATGCTCAAGTAATTCTCGTTTCGAAATTTAGCTATTTTGAAATAAAGTATACAAGTAGAATCTTGCTGAAGTGAAACTGTGAAAGAAACCAAAGAGACAGCTATTGTGTCATGTTCTGGCAGCATATTGCGACTCCAGTTTAACCAAGTAAACGACCTCTTTTTCTTACCAAATTTTAGCTGAACATAGTTTTGCGTGCCTTCTGCCTTGTGACCGAAATTCAGCTTTAACCGAGAGTTCAAATGAATTTATAATGATTTTTTGTAACTGTTCGGCCAGAAACTAACAAGGACAAGGAGAAGGGGGAGGGATAAAGAGATTCATGGGTCAAAGGCATTGATTTTGAGGTAGTATATTCTACATTATAACTTAATTCCTTAATTAAGTTTATGTGATTGCATATAGAATATTGTGTGTTAATCGGTGATACATTATGTGATCTATATACTTTGCTTATGACGTGAAATATGTAAATATTTGATATGCGATGATATTGATGGAATTGGAATTTACCTGTTTATTTGATATGATATGGTGTGAAAAGAAGTTGTGCCCTGATATGTTAAAGATTATTGGAAATAAGTAATTTGATGAGAAAATGAATATAAATGAGCATTAAGGTAAATGGGATAAATGATATATGCCGATGAAATGTATACTCTTATGATTTACATGTGAAGATGTCTGATCTGTATGCGTTGATGTATTATGTTCGAAATTGTCAGAAATAAAGTATATTTGACTGTATTTATGCTCCGTGCTTGAGTGTTTTTCTGTGGGTACAATTGGCATGCCATAGGACAGCAGCGCTGCATTATCTGTGATCTCTCGTCTTCTGGATAACCGAAGCGAGGATCGTCTCTGTCTCTGATTTATCTGGCATCTGTGATCTCTGATCTCTGTCTCTGTCTGCACCCTTAATAGGTGGTCCATACGGAGTTCTCTCGAGGACAAATTCCGCTCTGCATCTGATTCTGGTTCTCTGAATCTGGTTCTGATCTGGTCCGAGTACACTAGTCTATTACGAAGCACTTAAAGGGGCTATATGTGTTTGAATATGTGAAATTATTGGTGATCTGAATAAGTGTTGGTGACTGAATAATATTGGTATATATTCTGTGTTTTGCTTGATAAATAGTGTTATGCAATTTATTTTGTATTCTTATATATGATGTATGAGTTGATATGTGGTTATAAACTTTCTGGTAAAATTTCATGAGATCAAAGATTGACGACATGAATGTAAGACTTTAATATTGTTCTATTCTGAATTTAAACAAATGTATATAAATGTAAGTGGATAAACTTTGAAAATTACGCTCTAATATTGAGTATACTACTGAGCTTGTCAAAGCTCACTCCTTTATTTTCCTTTGCAGATTAGGTGATCGAATTAGCTCTTTTTCTTCACCGCGGCTCAAGTCGAGTCACTACCTAACCTTTTGTATTTGAATAACTGTCTGAAATATTAGCTGTGGCATGTATAGGAAGGGTAATGTATTTGGATTTCTTAATTATTTCATACACTTTGGTTAAAAATATATTTTTGTAAATAGTTACCCAGGTTGTGCCTATATATATATAGATGTTATATAGCAGTTTGTCAGTTTACCAAATAATGGATAATAATTTATCTGGAATTTTCTGGTAATTAGATATTTATACCAAAATGTGACATCACTTATTCGATTATTAATTTAATCGGGTAAGAGGTGTTACAGTCACCCATCATTCCATTCCATTCAAGTTCCGGGGAGGTGGTTACCTCCCACGGTCACCCATCATTCCATTCCATTCATCATTCATCGTGTCGGGAAGGTGGCCACCTTCTGTGGACACCATAGCCGGTGATGCACTATTTTTTAGCACTAAATATACCTGCAAGTATACAAAGTTTATATAGTATAGCTAAAGGTCAGTACTGGATATCGAACATGTTAGAGTTTGTATACTAGAAATCACGTTTTGAATGATTGAATAATGTACAACTCTTATTTTATTTTTCAAGGAATAAAACAGATTATTTTTGTCATAATGTTATTATGTTTACATTTAATGGATGTCGATTGCATGTTTAAATGTATAAGTTAACTTAACAAAGTCTAAGTCTTTGTTTTAGTAGACCGGTTGTGGGCGGCGTTCACTTTAAGGTAACACGGTCAGTCCTAAACAAAGAAAAAGAAAAATTTCACGACCTAGATGGAATTAGACTATCCATCGTGAAAGGTTGCAATGTCAGTCCGCATATTTAATAAGTCTTACTGGAATAAGATGACATTGGTGTGGTAAAGCACTGAACGGATCTAACAGCAAGACTTGTCTTTATGCTATCTACTGAAAGGCGAGGTCTTGATAAATATTTATTTCTTAATCAATGTAGGTTAGCATTGAGCATACGGTATTGATTATGCATTACTTTGACTTATCAAATGGTGCGAGTTTTTCGTAACCCAATAATCCTGATATATTGGGTAGTGGTGATTAATATCAAATGGTGCTAGGATTGCTATTATATTGAATCGTGCGCGAGGTTAGTCTCGTTTGATAATGTCCTCAAGATGAGCGCGAAACAAGGTTTTATTATTTGGAACCTAGCTAGTTGGAGTTTGATCACTCTATGAATAATAAATAAACGTTTCATGCTAAATCCACTCTTGGAATTAATAAGAAATTAATTAATTAAATCCATAGCAGACATTAATTAATTAATGGACATTTTTATCTTAAGCGCGGGAAATGAAAGTTAAAACGGAAACCCGGATTACTTATAATTTCGGATTTGGATGGGGAGAGTTCAATATTACTTCTGTAGTGGCTGCTCGTAATATTCCAATTAAAGCTTATATTAAATTGTGGGTTCAATTTAATTAGTAAAACGTAAATTGGATGAGCTCATATCCAAAACCTTCCATAGATCCTTGTCTGGGCCCAAAAGGAACTTAATATAAATAAGGGAATAAAGGAGACAGAAAATACAATTATTCCCGCACAAAAATTTTTGTTCCCCTCTTCTAAGTGGAGTTCGAATTTTTCTCCTCCGTGGAGAAGAATTTCTTCTGTCTTCTTTATTTAAGTCCTAGTATTCCGGTGAGATCAACCCACACTGATATTGGAGTACAGTTCGGGAACCAGAGAGAAGATCTGTGGTCTAGTATTCAAAGCGTCACGTGGAGAAGTCGCTAGCCATCATCAATTCTTTGGAGAATTAATTAGGTATTATTTCTGCTCCGTAGAAAAACATGTTTTAGGTTTCAATATTCTTAAAGCATGATTAATTCAAGTTATGAGCATGATACATGTGAGAATTACGCGAATAGCTTTTGTCTAAATAATCTGCTAAATAGATCTGATTATTATGTGATTTATTTGTGCGATTAATAATTTTTAAATTATGATAATTCACGCACGCTTCCGCTGCCAGTTCCTTCAGAACACGGGGAAGGCAAACACGGACTGTCTATCTCCTGCTAAGACTCAATTACTATTTGGAAAAACAAGAGAATTTTTTGGAAACTTTTGAAAACTGAAAATAATGAAAGCAAATAACAACTGATTGCAAATAAACACAAAGATAAAATATAGAGATAAGAGAATTCCAGAGATTTGCGTTCACAGTTATGGTTATACAAGTTCCAAACTACAATACCCTAGCACAGTTATTACTTTGATAGGACGAGTCGCCTAGCTTATGCTCATGCGATACAAACGTTGATTACAAGATTAGGGTTGTCAATCCTAACACGTAACTCCAAAAATCTCCTAAGACCCTTGAAAAATCCGCATTCTCAATTAACAGTGTCGTTTTAACGGAAGCTAACTGTAGCGTCCGTCTACTAAGTGAACCTAACTCGCTAGAACTCTCTCACAGTTATGAAGCAAGTTATATTAAATCATGCAAGATTGTGTCACTTAATCATGCAACATCAGAATTACTTAGGGAAGAAACAAAGTAAAAACAAAACGGATATTAAATAGAAAACTGGAATTGTATAACCAAAGTCATTACTAACACATCCCTAGAATCCTATGAGTTTAGTTACACATAATGGAATAAGCTAAACACATAGATTGAAGGGAAAATGATTTGAACATAAAACTAAAGCAAATAGAACCCGTAGGTTGAATCCTTGATGTTCTTGAAATCCTTCTTCAACTCCTTCCACAAAGACGTAATCTAGCTTTTAATCTCAGGGAATTTATGTTGCAATAAAAAGCTCTATGGTTGATGAAGCTTGAGGTCTTATTTATACGGAAAAGCCAATCCTCATTGTAGAAGGAAAAGATCTTCAAAATATGGTAAATCTTGGAGTAGATCTAGGGCAATTCGGATTCGCCGCCATTCTCCGGCGGGCCGCCGCACCTTGGTCGGCGGTCGCCGAGTTGGAGTCCAGAGTCTCTGTTCCTCCGGCGGCGGACCGCCGCACGACTTTCGGCGGTCGCCGGGCGAGACTCTCTTCCAAGTGTAATTTTCCGAGGCGGGCCGCTGCATTGCTCTGACCGCCAAGCACCGGCGGTCGCCGGTCGCCGGTGACTCCAGATTTCCAGACTTTGCGTTTTGACTCCCTTTTTCGGCCCAATTATGCATATTTCTCACAAAACATGTCAAAATACCAAAATAGATAAAATATGCAAATAATGGACGTGTAGAGTGACTTTGACATAAAAAACGGACCAAATAATGGCCTTAAAACAGTGCAAAATCCAAGCGTATCAGCCGGCCAACCTTGGATGGCTTACAGCCCTCGCGCGTATTCCAAATCATAACGTTTTAGCGTAGCCAAAACCAACAAACATACAGTCCAACACATAGGTCTCGAAAACAAACATTTTATGGCATGACAACAACTTGAAAAGAATCATAGCTCCATTTTGAGAAAAGATGATATTTCATAATTTCACAAGTATTCGATTTATATCCACACTAATGTGCTGGATATTAAAAGAATGTCCACTTATACTACTTCTCGTAAAAACTGTAACTTTAACTAAATCATTTTTCCTTTTCCTTTATCAAAAGCGATCCGTCGATCTATTTTTTTCTGGAACATATGTCGTATCTGAACTAATTCCCGGTCTAGTACAAATAGGCATTTTTCAACACAAAACAAGGCTTAACATAACCTTTGCGACTTTTTTTTTTCTCGCAAACATATTTGAAACAAAAACTCATTTTTCTATCGGTCAAAGCCGAACAAAATATCAACAAGGCCGACAGCTTTACAAGCACTCATAAGGCAACACATAACATAACATAACTAAATCCCGTCACTTTCACTTTATGTAAATAGCACTTCACATAAAAACTGCGCATTAAATAGAAAGCTCGCACTTAACATCATATCTTAAATAGAAAGCGCACCAAATCCTTTTCATAAATACTGTAATCATACATTAAACTGAAAGCTCACTAAAATACTTTAGTTCGAAAGCCAACAATCATATATCATAATAGAAAGCTCGTAAAAACACTTTTCGTAAAAACTGTAACTTTAATAGAAAGTCCACCTCGTTCGCTTAAAACTCCTTAACTTGAATTCTCCTGACTCCATCCTTAACTTGCGGAGATAACCTTTAAACAACGTACTAATAAGACTCAAGAAATTCTTATACATATAGGAATGCATGCCCCTAATTAAATTCTTTTATACTTCGTTCACTTCTAAGGTATTTTCGGAACTTGCATATTAATTAAATCGGAAAATTTAATTAATAGCATTTCTTTCATAAACTTGATTATTTTCATGACTTAGAGAACGTCGTCTCCCTTTTTCCTTCTATTTCCTTAGCGATCGCCCCATGCGACGCTAGTCGGCCCTTCGCGTCTCCTGCTTCCGTTTCTCTACATTCTTGGAAACTAAATAATTGATCCAGGAATTCACAATAATCGAGCGTCCAACTCACTTCCATATTTAATCTTAGTCCAAAACATAACTTAGTTAGTAGGGTAGGGTAGGGGTGATAACTCATCTAGGAATAGAATTTTAAATATGGAAGTGAGTTGGATGCTCAATTAGTAGACTAAAATTCCATTCTTAGATGAGTTATCACTCCTACTAAACATGTTTTTTAGTCTACTAATTGATTCCAATCCAAGCATAAATCTCGGTCCACTATCTACTTTAATAAAATGGGACCAGCCCAAATAACTAAAGTAGCCCAACCTCAACTAAAATCAGCCCCAATTTGTGAATAAAAGTAATGGAATAGGCCCACTTTAAACAAGGACCCAAATATACTCCCTCCTCTATCGGGACTTTCCCCAATTCACTCTCCAATTTCTTTTCAAATCCCTAAAGGCTCCGTTTGGTACACGGCATTGAAATTGGAATTCTATGAAATTGAATTGGAAGAAATTGAATTATAATTCAATTCCAAATCCTATATTTGATAAAATAAGAATTGATATGAAATTGAATTGACATGTTTAATAAATACACACACTTCACATATTTCACACACTACACACACTTTACACACTACACACATTTCACAAAAAATAAATAGATCACCTAGTGAATTATTCTAATAGCACAAAAAATAAATAGATCAACTGTGAATTATTCTCGTCGAATAAAGTAAAGTGAGAAAGAGGATAATGTAGAGGAGAGTCCCCTTTACATTATTCTCCTTTTTACTTTATTTTTTCTCAACTTTGATTATTTATTATCATTTTTCCAAAACATGTGTGAAAAAACAAACGTTTCATATTTATTGGGACAAAGAGAGTATAATCCAACTATTTGGGTTGTAAGTGAAATATTTTGACATTAGGAATAGTTTTGATTGAGATATAATGTTGCTAAAATAGAAGGATTACTGGTTTGATTAAATAACATTTTAGTACTTAAGATATAATAGTATTGCATTACTCAACTAGTGATTTATTCTCATCCAACCTTTTGACTTATTAGAGAAATCCTAATGACGTTATTATTTGATTAAATAATATTTAAATTTTCTTGGGCTCTAAAAGCACAAAAAATAAATACTATATTAAACGTTGAATTATTCTCATCGTACTATTTTGTCTATAAAAGATATCCCATGACATTAGTATTTGATCTATTAATTTTTTAATGTGATTGAGACTTGAGATCTAATGTTGCAAAGTAAATAGAATTAGTAAATTATTATAATCCAACTATTTGATTTGTAAGAGAAATACTAAGGCATTAGCCTTAATTGAGATTTAATATTGCTAATTAGATAGATCAATTATTGATTTAATAAATAGCCTTTTAATGTACTTGAGATTAAAATATTGCCTTATTCAACTAATAAAGACAAATAATGAGTATCAGTAAGAATTACTAACTTATATTGTCACTTTGATTTAACGGTAAACAATATACTATTTAACATAGAAATTTAAGATAATGAGTTAAAATTTGCATTCAACAATCTCATAACATTTTAATGAATATGCTATGGTGATAGAATGTGCAAATAGTCACGATTTAGGTTTCGAAAATATAAAATATTAATGTAGTAACATGAATATGAATACTCTATTTATTTTATTATTGCACATTATTTTTATAGTATTGAAATTAATGATATTAATACTGTACAATACGTTTATGTATATTTCAAGTGATGCAATCTATATATTTTATGAAATGTCAAGTTAATTAACGGTAGTTATGCTCTATTTTATGGAGTGAAAGCAATTATAATAGTGTTTATAATAAAGACCTAGTATACATTTTTACTTTTATTGAAACTACAAAAATTTAATTAATGCAGAATTTCAAATTCAAATTTGAAAAGTGAAAAGAGAGGATTCTTTAAGCAAAATGAAAAATTGGGCTGAAGGTTAATAAAGTCTTTTTAAAATTTCCACTATCTATTATTAATATTTTAATATATAAATAATACTCTAATGTACTAATATATCCTTGTGTGGTTGACCATAACGTGGTTGTTAACATCACTCGCATTAATAACCATAAGCATTTATTACATTATTATCCAATGGCATTAATAATTGTATTAAATTAATGGAATCCCTAATGTGAATGACTTGGGTTATTGTAGAGATCACCTAATACTATTTATACAACATTTCCTACTACCTCACCACTAAATAGACATATAACTCATATTTGGCAATAAATAAATCATTTCCCAACACATCCTCTCTCCTCTATCTTCACTCTCTCTAATTCTCTCTCCTCTATCTTCACTCTCCCTAATTCTTCCTTAATATACGTTTCAATAAATACAATATAAACCTCTTTCCTCTACCTTCTCTCCTATTTTCTCTCTCTACTTTTGTTAATATTAACAAAAAATCTTTTACCAGTAAAAAAAATATCAAATAAAATCTTAAACATTTCTCGGTAAAAACTAAAAACTTTTTATTTGTTATATTAACTTCTAATATTTCATTTAGCAATAGAATTAATCTAGAGCACGATAACAATTTTCATCACATTTATTCTAAATTTATGACAATAATTTTTTTATTTGAGTACAAATTTTTAACTTGTACTATTTCATCACATTTATTCTAAATTTATGACAATAATTTTTTTAGTTGAGTACAAATTTTTAACTTGTACTATAATTTTATAACATTATAGAACTAAGTTTTATTATTAAAGTAAACTATTTTTATAATTAGTTATACCAATTAATTATTCAATTTAAATGAATTAGTGTTATTATTAATTATATTATTTTACAAATTTATTTATTTACTGAAAACATATTTTATATCAATTTATCATATAAGCCCTCTATATTTATTTAATAATGACTAATGAGTACAATTACGTAGATTATGAAAAAATAGGGAGAGAAGGTAGAGAAGACAGATGGAAGATTTTAGATTTATTGGATATCTTTTTAATTGGTTATTTCTTTAGATTAACAAAAAAAAATAGAGAGAGAAAATAGGAGAGAGAACGTGGAGGAAAGAGGTTTCTAATGATATTTTATTGAATGAAATGTAACTAAGAAAGTAGGGGGAGGAGAGAGGTTGTGTTGGGAAATGATTTATTTATTGCCAAATACGAGCAACATGTCTATTTAGTAGTGGGATATTAGGAAATGTTGTAGAAATAGTATTAGGTGATTCCTACCGCTTAGGTTCGGCGCGAGAGCATCAACTCTACATAAGAAAGTATTACCTCATCCATCGATTATTTATAGTCTTATTTTGATTTGACACAAATTTTAAAAATATAAAAGAAAATGTTAAAAAAAATAGAGCAATATAAGTCTCGTTTTTATATAGTTAGATTTATTTCAAGCACGAATTTAAGTAACAAATTTTTGTCTATTTCTCGTGGACGGAAGAAGGTGGTACAGTTGAGTCCACTGTCTAAAATAGAAAAAAAAAACGTTGTTGGATTTTGAATTATGGACATTTTAAAATATAAAATTAGGACACTATTTAGTGCATAGACTTAGGGAGTAGTATTAAATTAACATAAACTACTCCTAAACCCTATTATTAACCACCAAACCGGCCTAACTCATTTCCTCTTGTGCTATAAATTAGAGGAGTAATAATAGTTAGGAGCTACACAACACTACCCCAAAAAATTCACCCCATATAGTAGTAATAGCATTGATGAAGAAGGCAGCAGTAACCATCGTAGGCGGCGGCCCCTCCGGCCTAGCAACGGCGGCGTACCTCCACAGCCTCTCCATCCCATACATCCTTCTGGAGAGAGAAGACTGCTTCGCCTCACTGTGGCAAAACCACACATACGACCGCGTCCATCTCCATCTCCCTAAACAACTATGCAACCTCCCCCTCATGCCCATGCCCTCCCACTACCCCACCTACGTCCCTCGCCGCCTCTTCGTCGACTACCTCAACGACTACGTCACCCGCTTCCACATCCGCCCCGTCTACCGCAGGTCGGTCGAGGCCGCCACGTACGAACACGGGGAGTGGAAGATCGAGGCCAAAAACCTCGACTCCGGTAAACTGGAGGAGTATCGCTCGAGGTTTTTAGTCGTGGCCACGGGAGAATCATGCGATCCGAGCATGCCGGAGATCAAGGGGCTGGGGACCTTTACTGGGGAGGTATTGCACTCCACCGCCTATAAGAACGGCGGGAGGTTCGCCGGAAAAAAGGTTTTGGTGGTCGGGAGTGGGAATTCTGGCATGGAGATCGCGGTTGATCTGTCCGACCACGGTGCAAGGACCTCCATAGTCATCCGGAGCCCGGTAAGGACACTTTTCTTCACTTTGTTAGCAATATATAAGTGCAGCTCCTAGTCCACTCTCGAATTAATAGTTATGCAGGGAGGGTAGTGATAAAATGCAAACTTATATATTGTACAAACTCAAAACTCATCAACACAGCTTCAACACAGTTTCAATAAACTTTCAAGATTTTAATGTCAATACAGTATCAACACAATATCAACACAACATCAATCAATGCCTATCGTTAAAATTATGTTGACATTTTCCTGTTGATGTTTTTTTGTGATCTGTTGACATTTTTCAATGGTCCAGATCATAGTTTTGAGTTTGTACAATATTTAGAGTTTTCATTTGATCACATTCCTATGTGGGGGAATTATTAGTTATGGGCTTTTTTTTTATTTTGTTGTTGAAATTGTTGGTGCAGATTCACATATTGTCAAGGAGAATAGCCTATATGACATTGGTTCTAATAAAGTACTTACCAAGGAAATGGGCTGACTCATTTGCTATAATGATGAGCAAATTTGAGTATGGAGACTTAACAAAATATGGTATTCAAAGGCCTAAAATGGGACCCTTTGCTCTCAAAGATGACTATGGGAAATACCCGGTTATTGATGCTGGTACTGTGGTCAAGATCAAGTCTGGGGAGATTAAGGTTTGTTAATATTTATGATTTGTATTTGATTTTTATTGAATTAATATAAGTGCAAATGTTTATGGTTAATGTAGGTGTTGCCCGAGATTAGTAGTATAAAAGGGAATTGCGTGACATTTGAGAATGGAACAGAAGAATATTCATATGATGTGCTAATCTTTGCCACAGGCTTCAAAAGATCGACCAAACAATGGCTAAAGGTAAAATAAAATCATGGCCCTTTATTATTCAAAACACCCTTCTCTAGATTCTTTTATTTAATTTCACTAAGGTAGTGTTTGATTTCATTGATAAAATAATAGTACCAAGATATAACCTATGATTGAGTTGTGAGATTATTTTAGTAACATGGGGTTAACTATAACTAATTATCTCATGGGGGAGTGATCAATTGCTAACTCATCATTTAATTGCTAACTACAACTAATTTAAGGCCATATAATTTTAGAAAACGTGTGGTCTACAATTTGCCACGTGTAATTTTCGTTTTTATTAATAAAATAAAAAAGATTAAAAAAACGCCAAATTAGGATTTTAGATGAAAATGTCAATATAGTGTTTCGGAAATATCAACACAATGCTTTGAGAATGTCAACACGATGCTTTAAGAATGTTAACCCATTGCTTATATTGACATTCTACATGTATTATGTTGACATAATTTATATAATATGTTGACATTTCTGCTTTATGAAAAAATTGAAATTTTTTTTATTTTTTTTTCAAATTTTGATGTCGGAACATATGCATGTGTGATGTCGTTGGAATCCTTATAAAATTATCTTTAATTTGATATATGTTATATGAATGTAAAGTTTTGGGATTTCTTTTAAAAGTTAGTTATAACTAAACATGTAGTTAATTGACATTAATACCCCTATTGATATTTTATGGAATTAATCCTATGGCTTTATTGACGTTTTTTATTGATCGTATTGATATTTCTTGGTTGATGATCTAGGCCCTTAATTTGAATATCTAATTGCTATTATTTAGTTGTAGTTAGCAATTAGGTATTGAGTTAGCAATATAACACTCCCCTTATCTCATGATTATTCATCTAGGATTGAGTTGTGGAATTAAATCTCATAAACCAAATACACTGCATAATTAATCTCGAGATACAATCTTCCAAATCGAACACCTCCGAATTAACAAATAGTGTTTTCTTACATGTGCAGGAAGATGATAATTTATTAAATGAAGATGGGATTCCAAAGGTCGATTATCCAAACCACTGGAAGAGTGTAAATGGGCTTTATTGTGTTGGGTTCGCCCGCAAAGGATTGTACGGAGCTGCTATGGATGCCCAAAACATAGCCCACCACATCAAATCTCAAATTACTCATTAATCATATTTTAAAATAACTTTCAACTTATAAATGTTGTTAGAATCAAGAGTGATGATGGAAGAAAATACTCAAAGCTACAGCCATATCATTATTAATAAAAGAAGAATTCAATCCAATACAATATAGTCCCTATATTTGTTTTATTTTTCACATATTTTAATTCTATTTTATAACATGATATTGATAAATAATTAATCATTAATTCGTTGATGATTGTACCAAAACCTGATTCACTTTGACACTTTTCTATACATACCTAAAAATAATTGTGTAAAAAACAAGTCAATAAAACAGTACAATATATAATTATTTAGTCCCACCATCCACTAATATTTGGCCAGATATACTGCGAGTTTGCTACTTCAGATAAATGTACTACTCCATATTATTGACACTTGATGGTAAAAGAAACTATATATTCAAATAATACAGTCTTTACATATGTGTTTTTTTTAATTTCTTTTACATTTCATTTTTGTATATTAGTAAAATTTTATATATGTGTTGATATTTTTAATATATTACGTTGATGAGTTAGCAGAGTTAGCAACTTAAGAAAGTTAGCAATTGATCACAACCATAGTATATAAACTAATAATTTTTGCTTAAAAAAATTACTCTAATTAAACAAAGATGGCATTGACAAATATTTAGTTGAAGATAGCCTATTAACTCCATAAGTAAAGGCTTGTGAAAACGGGTTTCTTTTATTGGGCTTGCCCATAATGGGCTATGGAGGCCAGAGAGTAGCCCAACATTTCTAGACTCTTTTATTATAAATGGAAATTGATCTCTATAAATTGAGAAAATTGTCAATTAGTATAATTTTTTTTTACTTCTCACCACTCCTATAATTTTTAAAATTTAAATATAAAAGTATAACTATTCATTTTTTCCACAACGATCAAAAGCAAATATAATACTCCATCTGTCCTAAATGTTTCTTTTAAACATGAGATTTGTTTAGAGAGAGAAGTAAAAAGAAAATATAATATTTTTCGCTAAATAATGGGACGTCCCAAAATGGAATTTCAAATTCCTCATGGTTGGATGAGTGAAGTGTAACAAAAATAAGTTTGTTATGACAACAAAACAATGTTGTTTTGGACAAAATTATGTTATTCTAATTAGAGTGTTAATTAAAACATCATTAAGTAATGTAAAACGACGCGGTTTTATGATATATTGCATCCGTCTGCGAAAAATAGCCATATTGTACCATTTTATTTTGTGTCTTCCATCAAAATTAGTTTCTAAGTATCTATTTTGTAAGGTTTTCTCTCTAATAAGGTGAATTTTATTTTCCACTAACAATACAATAACTTCTTGTTCTCTCAGGGGGTGTTCGGTTCGCAAGATTGTATCCGAGATTAAATTTGTATGGTATTTGGTTCATGAGATTCAACCCCACAACTCAATCATAGATGAATAATCATGGTATAATTAGTTATAGCTAACCCCACATAACTAAAATAATCTCACAACTCAATCCTAGATTGTATCTTGGTATTATTTTATCTTGGAAACCGAACACCACCTCAATATCTTTTTTACTTTACCAATTTTTTAGGCATATCAATTTGTTTATTAATCTTTTTTAATTTTTGGAAAATATACATCCATCCATGAAAATAGTCTAATTTTTTTAGATGCCAAAAAAATATTCTCAATCCCACTATTTCTCCTCTCTCTCTCTCTTATACTCTATCTAATTTTTTTCATTTTCTAGCTCTTTTACTTTACCAATTTCTTATTTATTATTCAAAAATTCATGGCATTTTTTTGTGAACGGAGGTAGTGTTGTTTGTACAAAACTTTAGTTTTATTTATCAAATTTGAACTATATATATTTTTATATTATTTAATATTTAATATTATCTGTATAAAATCTGTATAAAATAATATTTTGAATATATATGTATATATAAACATTTTCATAATAACTGAAATAAGAGAGAGAAAATGTTTGTATGTGTTCATTATTAAATAAAACAAATTTTATTTGACACTGGAAAAGAAAACAAAGTTAGTTACGACGTAATCTATCTGTAAAGCAAGCTAGAGAAGAAACATGTGAACAAAGTTGAAGAGTATCTTAAAATTTGAAAGTTTGGATAATAATGAACTTTTCTTTTCCATTTAATGTTTATCTATAGCATCATCAATCTCATAATAAAAACAATAACATTTATTATTAGCAGTATGGATTGAAGCAATTGCTCTTCTTGTACTTGTAACTGTAGTTCTATTTTTTATTGAAGTGATTTTTAATTTCTTAAAATGTCATTTTACAATTACAGAATGACTTTAATCTTAAGGTGCATATTTAACTATATATGAAAAACTCTCAATATATCATAATTTGTGATATACTCCAAACAAATAAATAAAGAAATCAAACAAGAAGAATTTAAGAATTACTAAAAAATATAGTTCGATACCTAATATGATTTAGACCGATGAAATATGAAATAATTGAGCTGCATTTCAGAAATTTTATAAAAAAATTATAATTATCTCTTTGATTTGCTTTGATAGAGGAAACAAAAGATAAGATAAAATTGACAAACAACGCAAAGAGGGTAATATAAAAAATAACCAGTGTTCCAAATATTTTTAATGAACTCGGCTCATAAAGCAAAAACTCAGTAGTATAATTTTCCATTATGCACAATATCATTCTCTTTTTTAGAGTAATATTTTAGTATTAAAAGCAAAATTCAATATCATTTTTTTCAAAAACATCATTCCATCAAAAGCAAAAAACAATAGTATTATTTTCAATTGCTGAAGATCAAAATCATTTTCTTATGAATATCATTGTTCATATGCAACACTATCAGTTTTCAGCTTTTGATATACTAATACATAAGTAAGATAGATTTTATTAGAATCACAACAAAATTATCTCAATTAAATGAAAATAAAAATGAAAAAAATCTTACCTACTACAGTTTTTAATTAGTGGGAATACACTAACCACACTTACAAGTGTAAAAGACCCAAACATTAATGGCAAAAAAAGGTCAACAGCTAAAAGGTTCCAAGAGGGTATCAAAATGAACAAAATCTTACCCAAACCATATTACTCCTAATAACCTTATTAATCTTCTCTACGCCTATAAAAGTTGGGAAACAACACACTATATCTCATTCACTCCAAACAACAAAAATACATAGTAAAACCAAAAATGGAGAAGGCAACAGTGAGCATCGTGGGAGCCGGCCCCTCCGGCATGGCGACGGCGGCGTACCTCCACAGCCTCTCCATCCCATACATCCTTCTGGAGAGAGAAGACTGCTACGCCTCTCTATGGCAAAAGCACACCTACGACCGCGTCCACCTCCATCTCCCCAAGCAACTATGCACCCTCCCCCTCTTGCCCATGCCCTCCCACTACCCCACCTACGTCCCTCGCCGCCTCTTCCTCGACTACCTCAACGACTACGTCACCCGCTTCCACATCCGCCCCATCTACCGTAGGTCGGTCGAGGCCGCCGCGTACGACGACGGGGAGTGGAAGATCGAGGCCAAGAACCTCGACTCCGGCGAACTGGAGGAGTATCGCTCGAGGTTTTTGGTCATGGCCACCGGGATATCCACCGATCCGAGCATTCCTGAGATCAAGGGGCTGGGGAGCTTCACCGGGGAGGTCCTGCATTCCACCGAATATAAGAACGGCGAGAGGTTCGCCGGAAAAAAGGTTTTGGTCGTCGGAAGTGGGAATTCCGGTATGGAGATCGCGGTCGATCTTGCTGACTGTGGCGCAACCACCTCCATTGTCGTCCGCAGCCCGGTAACTAGCTCTTTTGTTTGCATGGGTGGTAGAGTTGTCAACTGGACCAGGCCGACCCAGATATTAATTTATGTTGAATAATGGTTACAATTTTGGATTAGTAGTACTAAATACTTATATGGTACATGTTGAATTAATTGTGGGTGCAGGTTCATGTAGTGTCAAGGAGAATTTCTGCTATGGCGATTGCTCTAATAACGTATACATCGCTCAAGTGGGCTGACATATTTGCAACAGTGATGAGCAGGATTGTGTTTGGAGACTTATCCAAATATGGAATTCAGAGGCCTAAAAAGGGGCCCTATGCTCTGAAGGATGAAATTGGGAAATACCCTGTTATTGATGCTGGTGTTGTGGATAAGATTAAATCTGGAGTGATTAAGGTTTGTTAGCCGGTTCATGATTCTAGTACTAACATTTACGGAGTATTAATTAATACTAATGTTTATAGGGTTAATGCAGGTGTTGCCTGCGATTAGTGGTATAAAGGGGAAGTGTGTGATATTTGAGAATGAAGAGGAATGCTCATACGATGTGCTAATCTTTTGCACAGGCTACAACAGATCAACCAAGTGGCTAAAGGTTTATTATTTAAAATAACCCTCTTTAGCTTCTTGTATTTAATTTCATTAATTAATTAAATGTGCAGGAAGATTATTTATTGAATGATGATGGGCTTGCAAAGAACGCTTACCCAAACAACTGGAAGGGTACAAATGGGCTTTATTGTGCTGGGCTGGCCCGTATGGGAATATATGGAGCTGCTATTGATGCCGAAAAGATAGCGCACCACATCAAATCCCAGATTTGATCATTATCTATGTCATTGGAATGAAGAGAAGAACGAGCTAGATCCTCAAAGAACTTTTTTAATAAACAAAGAATGCAATCCAATACAATGCATTCCTTCCGTTTGTTATATTTTGCGCATTTTAATTTTACAATCAACTATATACATTTGAAAAGGAATCATGGAAACTTCATGAACTTTGCAATTCGCCCATTTCAAATACTTTTGCATTTTTTTCAAACTTTTTTCTACTAACACACTTCCAAGCCATGAATGGTAGTAGTATTTTTGTACATTTCCACCTAAATAAATAACAAATAAGGTATTTAAAGAAATAAGGAGTAGTAAATATCATAATAAATACTTGTAGTAGTATAAAATCAAGATTGCACATTATGCCTTTCACCTTAATATCATATACTAGTTGTATAATTTAACTTTTATTAATAATTAATATTAACAATAAAATTCTTCTTGTACACAATCCTGGTGTGAATAAAAAAATATCTACATAGTATAGAAATTAATTGAAATTTACCTTTATTTGTAAATTAATTTAGCAAATTCCTTAAGTGTTGTAAATGATGATAATTTGCTTGGAATTAACACTCCCCGTAATATTGATGCCTATTTTACTTTATCTAATTTTAACATTTATTTCATTGATTGTAAAAACTCGATTTGAGAATGACAGATTTTTTATCTCCACATATCATATAAGTATGTGTTTATATTTGATAAAAATTAAATATGAAAAAATATAGTAATAGTAGTACTTATTTAAGTCTTCCTTTAGAAACCAGCGTCCTCTTTCCTCTTATAAAAAGAATAGTACTCCTACTAATTTATTTTCTTTATTTTGCAGGTTCGATTACGTGTCATAATATTCACTTTTTTAATAATAATATGTTACTACTATGTTTTAGATAATCAAATACATGAATAAAGAATATTAAAATTCTAATATCTTGTCCCACATCGGCTTGGTGATGATCATATCTCTTCTATATAAGTGTGGATAACCCTCCCCCTTATGAGGCCTTTTAAGGGGTGAGTGACCCATTTCTAATATGGTATCAGAGCAATGCCCAAGTCGATGATGGTTTATCTCTTTATCTCTTCTCTTGCCTACCCACGTGATGGAAGTCCGATGTGTCATTCCGGCCCACACGTGAGGGGGCGTGTTAAAATTCTAATATCTTGTCCCACATCGGCTTGGTGATGATCCTATCTCTTCTATATAAGTGTGGATAACCCTCCCCCTTATGAGACCTTTTAAGGGGTGAGTGACCCATTTCTAATGAAGAATATGTATAGGAACAAAAACAGATGATATATATAAACGAATTAACATCCGTCAGAACATAGCACATAATATAAACAATGAATTAAAAATATTAAACGATCGCAATTTATAATTATATGCAATCACGATAAAATACCAATTAAAGAACAACAACCACCTTAAATCAATACAAAACACATTTAAACACCCTCAATTAATATCCACACAATTAAAACAAAGCATCCATCTCAATAAACAGAATGTTGTGTGTATGTTTGCATGACTTAATATAATTTTTTTTTATAAAAAGAAGATGGAAATTAAATGAATTTAGGAAGGTTGGGTCCAGACTACGAAAACGTCGTGATTGAAACAATAATTTGATTTTTCCCTTAAAAAGAATTGTATATAAATAATAACATAATATAATTATACATACAAATAAACGTGGTTCCTCAGTGAATTCATGATAACTATTTTTTATTCGCAATGTGTATACTTATTAAATAAAAATTTATTAGTACTATGTACAACAAAAGTAGCTAGGATCGTTATGGCATTAAATTTAATGGAGTACTATAATTTTGGGGTGATCCTGCATATATATTATATATAGATGACAAAAACAAATTGAGCAAGTGAGAGAGACAACCTATCTACAACATGTGCAATCAGAAAGAAAAATAATGGTACGTCTTCCAAACATAGTTCACATTATGAGAAAAGTTAGAGGATTGAATGTGACATATAGGTAATGCATTAGTTAGTCCCACATACAAAGCTACATCTTCATGTGGTGTAACGTTGGGACGATGTTTCCAATAATAGAATAATGTTCAGAACTATAATAGTACGTGTTAGATTGGAATCTTAATGTGGTGTCAAATTTAACAGTAAAATTAGTAACAAAATGCCCTGTATTTTAAAAAAACTAATTTATATAACACAAATTTATAAATTATGTATCGTATCATCAACCGTGCTCGCGCTTTGTGGTATCACCAATCTTTTTTTTTTCTTATTTATCTTAAATTTGCATTGCATTGCTATAAAAATCAGAATAACAATTTCAATAACTATAATTTTCCATACTAATATCAAATCACCGATAAAGTTTACCAATATTTTATTAGGAAAGTCATATATATTTAATACTCCTAGTATTACCATAGGATGGGTAATTTCTTGTTTTTAATGACTAATTTTGCTATATAAATATTGTTTATAGTTTATACATATTTTAAATTTATAAAGTAAAAACTGTGAATAATGTAAATTTCGGAGATGTATTGCTAGATGGCAATAGCATTGTGGTCTAGCGCAGAGAAAAACATGAAAACTTGAAGACTTGAAGTTATGGGTTGGATGGCTAAATTAAGAGCATTTATTGTACAAAAGTACGTACTCCTATTAAGTATGCAAAATGCAAAGTTCAAAAATTTCATACTCCATATTTCTTTTAGATTGTTCTGTTATAGCTAAATTATTTCTTTTTAGTGAAAAATAATAGTACTACATCTCTTTTCTCTTAGTACTTTATTTTTTTTCTGTCATCCCTCTACTTCATTTTTTCCCTTAATCCACTTAACCCAACTAATTAAAATTCATGCAAAAAAACATACCTGAATGTGCAAAGTTCACTCATACAGAGTAGAATACTATAGTACTTCATTTATCCCATTATAAATGTATAATGAAACATTTTATTTTTTTGGTTCTTTAGTTGAAAATGAAACATTTTATTAGTCACATCAAACATCAGCATTACCATTGCTTCTTCTAAATACAATTTCAGAAAAATAAAAAAATAAATGTTGGTGCACTTATTTCAGTGTCTCCTCGTGCTTATAAAATAGGAGCCAGTCAATGAAGATTCTATAGAACAATTAATATTCTCTTTATCTCTGTGTGTGTTTGTGTGTGAGAGAGAGAGAGAGAGATGGGATTCAAGAGTGATCTTCTTGTGTGTACCATTTTAGAATGCGAAACAGGGGAAGAAATGCTGGCGTCGATGGACATGGCCAAGAAACAAGGAGCTGATATTGTTGAACTCTGCCTTGCTTCTCTCTCTTTCTCTCACATTTCTGAAGTTGAACACATTTTCAAGCTCAGAAACTTGCCTTCAATCGTCTCCTTCGGGTAATTCTTACATTCCCTCATCTTTTTTCATATATTTATATGCAAAATACAATGAATCAGATTCAGTGTTTATTGGAGTACTATATTTATATTTATTTAACCTCTTTGGAATTTTAAAAATCTACTCACTGTATACCTTGATTTTAAGTTTACCAATTTTTTATAAGCACAATAAATATAATATGTAAAAGTTTTAAAAGTACATGGAGTAGACTATGATGAATGATTGTTAGATATATTGTTAGATACATTGCATTCCCGTGATATTTTTTTTAAATTTTCTCTCTTTTACTATTTCTCATACGGCAACGGCACCACAAGTTTAACCATCGCGACATTAGATATTATACAAGATTTTGTGCTCTGTTTACTTTACACCGATCACGTGTCTCCATTTTGTTTATTTGATAAAAATAGATATGTTTCAACCATATATGTATATTTGATTGAAATAGAGCGACAATTATCAAATGTCAAATATGAATAATATTTTATTTTTATTTATTTATTGAATTTTAAGCGGACATACACGCTTCTTGTAAATTCAAATTTTAATAGTACTACTCCATTTTTCACGTGGTTATGTACGTATGTGGAAGAGCTATCAAGTCATTTTCGTTACGGACCTACGGTTATTACCTTGTGGTTTGAATAATAAGGTATAGTATTTTACCCAACTATTTATGCAATTTTCACCTCATACCCTTAAATTAAAGGACCGGTATATTGTATCGATGTTTAAATAGTACAATTATATATTATATGAGTATGTTTTTGGGTTGTAAATCTATTATAGGAAAAAATGAGGGAATAGAAATTCTCTCACTTATAATTTCAATTTCTTTTTTCATCGTTTTATAGTATTACTATAAAATAAGAAAAAAGGAAAATTATTTCCTTATTCTTTCTTGTCAAATTAAAGAGAAAACATTTTACGAAATAGAATGGACATTCTATATAATAAGAAGAATGTAAATCTATAACCAGAAAATACGAAAACAATTTTTATCACTATTTTCGTTGAAGTATATATAAATTAAAAGTGAGCGGAATTAGTAACCGGAATCTCAAATCATGTCACATTTATTTGAGCTAGTCGGTAGGAAAATCATAATTAAACGGAATTTCAAATCATGTCACATATTGTCATATCATATGTCTGCTTTGATAGGTGAAAAAAACCTTGGGTGGGCCAACAAATATTGTGTGGTTACTCTGACTATATGATTAAATGCATTAAAACATTTTGCGCCAATAATTCATTGAGCAGTCCAAAAAAAGGACGTGGGCTCTGAAAACTACTGCAAATGTTAGAGGGACAGACCTTAACACAAATTTGATGTTTATAATTGGGTGCCTTTTAGATATAAATAATTTTGGTATATATACTTAATTTGTAGCAATCTGTGAGAAATAGTATATTTTTAAATGTCTCATTTTTTTCTTTTTTATTCGTCCATCGATAAATGTTTCATTTTACTTTTATTATATTTGTTAAGTGGACCATATATTCCACTAACTCAACAATCACATTTTACTATAACATAAAAATATAAAAATAAGCTTCACGTTCCACTATTGTACCACTTTTTTTTGTCAAATAAATTTTTGAAATCTATTTGATCATGGATAGAAGGAGCAGTAAGTATACTACCTCCGTCCACGAAAATTCGTCCCACTTTTTCATTTTCGTCCGTCCCCCAAAATTTGTCCCATTTCATTTTTACCATTTTTGGTAGCGGACCTCATATTCCACTAACTCATTCCTACTCTTATTTTATTATAAAACTAATATATAAAAATAGGATCCACAATTCACTAACTTTTTCAACTCACTTTCCATTACATTTCTTAAAATCTGTGCTCGATCAAACAGGGACGAATTTTCGTGGACGGAGGTAGTAGTATTTACTTGACTAGTGCAAACCTTTCATTTTAATTGGCAAAATAAATTTGAGAAAGAAACACCTATGACGTATTCGGCAGCGTGGAATCCGGGACCAAAACAATTAATGTATAATCAAGGAAATTTGTCTTTTTATTTTTCTCTATATTTTGTTGGTATTTGGAATGGATTTAGAATTTAAAAAGCGATGTTTTCCTTGGGCCCATAGGTGTAGGAAGCAACGACGAAAGCATTCCGTCTCAGAGGGAACGTGGCACCAAATCATAAACCGGGCTGTTGCCGTGGGTGTCGAATTTGTCGAGATTAATCACGAGGTACATCATTAATTTCAAATATTTATTTTAATCAAATTTAACTATCACTATCTGAATTTTAATTTTGCAGGTGCGTGCTTGGGAAATAGTAAACGAACTGAAGAGATCACAATCCTGGAACACGAAGACGAAGACGAAGGTGATCGTATCGAATTACGTAAACACATGTGACATAACGGCGGAAACACTAGGCGATTTGATTGTAGAAATGCAATCTACGAATGCAGACATCATCAAACTCGTGATCGACGTCGATTACATCACCCACGTAGCTCCCATTTTCCGCATGCTCACGCACTGTCAAGTGCCTCTGATCGCTCGAGCCGTGGGGGAGAGAGGGCTCATCAGCCAACTCCTCGGCCCCAAATACGGCGCATTCATCGTCTCCGCAACCCTCAACGGCAAAACCCAGCCAGGACTGCCGCCTCTAGCTAGCATTAGGCAGATATACAAACTAGACTGCCTAAACTCCCACACTAAAATATTTGGCGTTGTCTCCAATCCAGTTGGCCACAGCAAAGGCCCCCTCCTCCACAACCCTGCTTTCAGACACACCGGCTTCAACGGCATCTATGTCCCCCTCTTGGTCGACGACCTTAGCGAATTCTTCCGTGTTTACTCCTGCACCGACTTCGCTGGCTTCAGCGTCGGCTTGCCTCACAAGGAGACCGCCCTCGCCTGTTGCCATGAAGTCGATCCACTAGCTCTGGTATATAAGTGCTGTCTCAATTTCATTAGTTTGGGAACTGCCAATTTGATTCTAATTACTTTTTCTTCTTTTTTTTTCCTTTTAAGTTGATAGGTGCGGTCAATACTATCATCCGGAGGCCCTCGGACGGGCTGCTCGTTGGCTACAACACAGACTGCGAGGCCTCTATAACCGCCATTGAAGATGCATACAGGGGTAGCAGCGTTAATGGACGTCCGCAAAATGTGTCACCCATCTCTGGGAAGTTGTTTGTTTTGATTGGAGCTGGTGGAGCGGGCAGAGCTATGGCGTTTGGGGCTAGGAGCAGAGGGGCACGCGTCGTCATCTTCAACCGCAATTTTGGTATGGCAGCATAGTTTCTTGATTATGCTTATGATTTAAGAGTGTTTGATATTTTTTTCTTTGGTGGTGAAGAAAGAGCAAAGGCTCTTGCTGAAGCTGTTTCTGGTGAAGCTATGCCCTACGAGTGCTTGAACGGATTCCGGCCTGAAAAGGGGATGATTCTTGCTAACTCTTCTGCTATTGGGATGGAGCCAAATGAAGACCAAACTCCCATTTCCAAGGTTTTGAAACCTCAAATGCTTTCACATACATAGCTGTTATATGTAGCACTCGTTTATTACAATGTGTGTGGTGTGGTGTGACTTCTAGGCTGCCTTGGCGTCATATGAGTTAGTTTTTGATGCGGTTTACACGCCACGAAACACTCGGTTACTACAAGAGGCGGCTGAGGTTGGAGCCATAGTAGTGAGTGGGGTGGAGATGTTCATCAGACAAGCACTTGGTCAGTTCAAACTCTTCACTCATGGATTAGGTAAGCATCTCTGTTTTAGACACTGCTTTGCTGCTTTTTCATATGATGATTAAGTAACTATATTACCGTGTTGGTTGTTTGTTTTGGATGATTTCAGCACCAGAGGAATTTATGCGCAAGGTTGTGCTAGAGCATTTCTGAAGGTGTATTCAACAAAAGAGCACATTAAAAGAGATTTATGTAAATAGATTAGAGCAATTCCTGCATTCTGATTGTATTCTCACTTCATAAATTTGGCTCTATGTCTTGAAATATATATTCCATTTGCAATATCACTCATTCACAATTGACTTACTATAACAAACTAAACAAGTAGATACTGAACCAACAAATGAAAAGAAAAAGAGTAGGTAGAATCAAATGTCTAATTCTTTCATCAGAGTTTCTCTGGTCACATTCTTCAATGATTGATGCCATCAACAACTATGCATCATAAACACTGAAAAATGGGAATGACATTCAAGTAGTTAGTCCTCATACTCAGTGACAACTACAAATTAGATATGTTAAATCCTTTGCATTGACTACATCATATTTTCAGAAAGATCCATAACTCAAAATCTTTCCTTCCTTGTTTTTTTAATTTAGAACAAATAAATGGGGGAGGTTTAAAATTTCATGTTACCTCAATATTAGCTGATGATGTGAACTACTATTGCTTATGTGTCTGTAGAGTCTTATTTGAATTTAAGAAATCTTAGCATGTTAGTACACTTTTCTTAGCTTAGTATGCTAAGGGCATGATTGGTAGCCTATACAAGCCCACAAAAACACGTAAAAGCCCAAAAAATGAGGAGTTATTTCATCTTCTCCACCACTTGGTAGAGGTCGAATTAGTAAGATGACCCGGCACAAAATCCCCGGATCTCACGGAAATTGACAATAGAATCGGCGATTCTTGCAATTCACCATCTTTAGATTTACTGGACCAAAATTTCGACAACAATAGTCTTGATTTCTTCCAACTCTCCACATATTATATTGAAAAAACATTTTTTTTGTTTCGTGAGTGGGCATTTGGTCTAGTGGTATGATTCTCGCTTTGGGTGCGAGAGGTCCCGAGTTCGATTCTCGGAATGCCCCTCAATTTTTTTCACCATTTTTTGTACTGTGTGTTTTCCACCAATTTTTGTACTACCGTGTTTTCCACCTTTGTTATACTATCTGCGTTGTTTTACTTGATTGTATGGAGTTATTTAATGTTTGAGTCTCTTATCAGTAATATACCATGGTCATTCGCATACCAAGTTGGCAATATGACTTGGAAACTAAATACACCTAATATATACTCCCTCCGACCCCCATTAGCAGTCACAGTTTGACCGGGCACGGGTTTTAAGAAATGTAAAGAAAAGTTGGTTGAAAAAGTTAGTAGAATGTGAGACCCACTTTTTTATATTGGTTTTATAATAAAATGTGAGTGAAGTGAGTTAGTGGAATGTGGGACCTACTACCATTTATGGTAAAAATGAAGTGTGACTCTTAATTGGGGACGGACCGAAATGGAAAAGTGTGACTCTTAATGAGGGACGGAGGGAGTAGAACATTTCCTTAATTTATTGCCATTTATTTCTTTTATTAAGATTTTTGATGTACATAAATTTTATTTTCTTATTTTTAAATTTTCTATAGTACAGTATTGAAAATAAAATATTGGATTAGTTTATAAACATGCTAACAAGTGTATTATATATAATATCGAAACTGCATCTAAAATACTTTTCGCATTTTTAGGCTTTTATTTCTTTAATTAAATATTTTGATGCATATTAAATTTATTTTTCAGTAAAAATAAAATTAAAGGTTTCTCCCACCTTTAATATTTTTCATTAAATTTTTATATGCTATTAAAAATTAATATTAATTAATCAATATACTAAAAACGTTCAAATTATCACATTTTATCACTACTTCTATATATTTTTATAATAGAAAAAATAAAGCACCATTGTAGTATATTAATTTGTTATGACTACAATTTAATTTTCTTGGAATATTAATTAATTAATTAATATTCATCAAAAAATAAGTTTTCTTCCATCTTTAACGTTTTACTGCATACTATGTTATTGAATTTTCGATGCATATAAATTTGTTCTGTTGCATAATATGTACAGATGTAAGTGTTCTTATACTATTGATACTTTATTTTCTTGCTTAAATTTTTTAAAATTATTTTCACATGATATAAAATATATTTAATTAATTAATTAATTAATATATAATAAAGTTCAAATTACATAATTTCAATTTCTAATAGTATAATAATAAAAAAAATTATAATAAGAAATCAAATTTATATGCATAAAAAATTTCAAATAAAAGGAAATAAAGGCCAATAAACTGATGAAATCTTCTATATATTAGATGTATTTAGCTTCCATAATATACATGGTTATTGATAACATTTGTCAAAAAACTATTAGTTAGTCACACCAAATCATATTGTCAACTTGGTATGTCAAGACCATGGAATATTCTTTCAGAACGTAGAATGAATTTAAAAGTGCATGAAATGCACACTTGACACACATTTTTTAGTTAAATACTAGTAACAGAAAAGGATTTGTGGTACTATAATAGAATTGAAAAGGATTCTCTTTCCATGATTTGTCGAGTTGTTGTGACAGTTCTATAACTACATGATCATTAATTTAAATCATACCAACATACTTGAATTCCAAAACAAAAATATACACCAAATATGTGTGCGTTCGAGATCAAAGAAACTTTTGAGATCATTATAGTATCAAATTGGAAAGTGAAATTACAATACAAAAATATATACCAAATATGCGTGTGTTCGAGAAAAAAGAAACTTTTGAGATCATTATAGCAGTATCAAATTGGAAAGCAAAATTACAATTTCAGGGGCATTCCGAGAATTGAACTCGGGACCTCTTGCACCCTAAGCGAGAATCATACCACTAGACCAAATGCCCTTAAAATTTCGTTAAAAGTTAAATCAATATATGTTTCTCTTTAAAGAAGGGATTGTTTCCGCTTTCCCTCCAAAACTTGCAGTGCACTGCTCATTTGGGCATTTTCCCCGGTTTTTGGACATTTCTAATTCCATCACTTCAAACTTTCCTCCACTGCTCATTTGCCACTCTCTGCTCCTCACTCGAACCCTAACTACTCTAAACCCACACACGTTCCACCGAATCATCGCTGCTACCCATTCCAAATATTTGAGGTGAATCATTAATGACCTTGTCGATTTTTGAATGTTTCTTTTTACTTTTTCATGCGATGATTACTCGTGCAATTCCTTTTTTAGCTTTCACTGAGCTCTGATTTCCCGTTTGTTTGAGCATTTAGTCCTTCCTTTTTTTTCCTGAAACTGTAGATTTCATTATTTCATTATTTCTAGTACGGTCATATGGTGAGAGATACTTATCTTGGCAACGATGATTGATAATGGCATAATCTACAATCTAGATCAAGAATAATTATATTTTTAAAAATTATTGTTGAAATGTTGAAATTATTTTGTGCACACGATTCAGTAAATTTTTCGCTGTCCATGACATCAGCGGAGGGTGTTGCTAACTCTGTGTGTTTGAACTAGGATAAGGATAAGTTTTATGGTGGAATGTCATTGTATGAATACTCTCCCGTTGGAGGACATAGTTGCCCTCGACAGCCCCATTAGAGAATCGGGGTTGCAGTGTATTGATATGAACACTCAGGTTTTGGATGGATGTGAATCAGCTCAACAATTGGGTGATCAGATGAATGATTGCTTTGAGAAAGGCATAGCGCTTGATAGTGATGATGAAGGGGAGAATCAATATGAAGCTGGAAGTTCAGCGAATGAGTGTTGTGGTGCAACTGGAAGGCTTTCTGGCGGGGTGGTATAGCATTGCTGAGGCAACAGCAGGCTCCAGCAGGTAAAATGCTGTTCACCTAGATGTTAGAAACGAGGTGATGATTTGAAGCTACAACATGTTCAGTATGTCACCCCTCCCCCCCCCCCCCTCCTGATAAGGAAGGAACTCAACAATTAATTGTTGCACTAAAGAAGGCTTTACTTGTTTTACTTGGAGATTCTTGCATTGGAAAAAATATTCTCTAACAAATGTTGTGTTTTTATGTGTCTCGAACTCTGCTTGGAAGTGTAGTTAATAATTCAATGTGAATTTGCAGCATTCTCTTATGTTGGTTCTTTGATTTAACTTTGGTTCTCTCTTTGCCCCAGATTATTTGCGGAGGTTTAACAAGGTTAAGAAGCATATGTTAGGTCGTCTTGATTCAGATATAAGTGGAAGGAGTGATGAAGAAACTGCTGCTGATAGGATTGGTCCTTGTAATGATTATAGATTTCAAGAACATGATGTGGCTGTGGAGAGGGTCTTCGCCAGTTCATCAGAGCAAAAACTAGTTCTAATGAAACCAGTGAATACAGAGAAAAATTACTCAAGTTAAAGTTGTCCCCAAAAGAGTCAAAGTACATGGATGTGGGGAAGGATACAAATCATAACAGTAAGCGCGCGGAGTTGATTACATCTTCACAAGTTTCAGAATCACAAGATAAGGCCTTGCAGTTTGTAGAAAAAGATGTCACACTTTTCTTTTTAGTTTGTCCCACAAAAGATGTCACATTTCCCTTTTTGGAAAAAGTTCTCTCTCACGTTAATATAAAAAATATATTTTCTCTCTCCATTTAACACACAAAACAAAATCTCCTAAAATCTCGTGTCGTCCCACAAGTGTGACATCTTTTGTGGGACGGAGGGAGTACCTTTCAGTTTGTGATTTGGGCTCACAGAAACACATCCCAAGTAGAAAGACAGACATGATTAAATCACCTCCTTGATTGAGAGTAAAAGGTGCTCAAAGCTTGGCTAGGAGACTAACTCTTGAATCAACTGCTAGCAAGTTAGCAACTTTTGACTGGGCTGATAAGCAGATTGATGAGACTGAGTACGCCGCACCAAGACTGTGTGAGGATTCAACCTTTGAATATATAGGCGACAAACATGGTTCCATTAATGTTAATCAAGATTCTACCAATGTTAAGTTGCAAAATGAGATCTCCAATCTTCAATCAGGAGAGAAGTTGCCTGAAAATATGTCAATTCCAAATAACTTAGATACAGTTTGGTTGAGCTCCCACGTGTTAGAAAAAGTAGGATCAAATCCTGGAATGTTCATTGCACCTGATTCCATGGAGTTGGATGAGCAGCTTGTTGCTGAAATATCAAGGCAGAATGCAGAGAATGTGGAGCAATTAAGGCTTACACCAGATGAGTTATGTATTGGTCTGGACACGCAAATGGCTACTGAAGCTATGCAAGAATTAGTACATGCAAGTCCTCCAAGGGTGGATGCTTGTGTCACTCATCAAGGTTCAAACAACCCACTTTTGAACTCTTCTAATGCATTAAATAATGAGAGTAAATCAAATGGGGCCAGTGTCGAAGTGGCTTTCGTAGATTGTATATGCAAAGAGAAACGCTAAAAAACTATGAAATATTCTTCTCTTCGCGACAAAACTTCATGTAGGGTGGCTGCAAAACAAGTTAAGAATCAGCTGAAAACTATTTCTCGACCTCGGGTACGCAAAAGTTTGACGACCAAGAAATTGATGACAAAGGAGTTCTTCAATGACAGTACAAAAATGACAATAAATAGAAAAACTGCAACACCTTCAAGGATCACTCTGCAGCAAGAGGAATATGGAATTGCTGAAAAATGTGGCTCTAAAGAGTTTCATAAACTTAATCGTGCATGTAGCAGGCGTCCAGATGAGACTGCTGATGGTATCAAGTATGACCCCCTGCGAAAGGAAAAAAGATAAGAAGTAGCTTTCGCAAAGGTTTACAAAAAAGAGGTGTCAGTTGGACCTGCCTGAAGAGAAATTCCGGTTCATCTCTTGAAGTGGTTACAGGAACTGTGATACGAACTCACGTGGCGGACCCACAACGAGGGCCATGACGAGGCCGCTTCGAGAAGGCTTGTCACGTTCATTCAAAAAGCCAAGCGGAAGGGGCCTATGAAGACGGAGGAGCCGCCGGTGAAGATCGTGCTGAAAAATGAAGGCCAACCGGGGAAAGAGGTGTTAAGATTGGTATACTGAAAAACATATTTCGAGCATGTTGTACGGATAGAATTGCTTGTATACAATAAATTCTACAATCCACTTTTAACCTAAGGCGAGAAGAAGTAATTTTATCGCATTGATGTTTGCTTGTGCATTTATAAGATGTTTTTCAAACATTTAAATGTATAAGATGCAAATAAGTCTAATTCTTCATAGTAGACTGGCCGTGAACGACGTTCACAGAAGGTGACGCAGTCGGATCTTTGTAGAAGAGAAATAGAATTTCACAACCTAGATAGGCTTTGGCTACCTATCGTGAAAGGTTGCAGTGTCAGTCCGCATGTTTCCTTACCTTAGGAAATAAACGACACTGGTGTGGTATAGCACTGAAGGATCTAACAGTTGAGATAAGTCTTTCTTGCTATTTACCGAAAGACGAGGTCTCGGTGATTGTTATTTCTTAATCATTGTTGACATAACATTGAGCATACGATATTGATTATGCACTACTTTGATTTATCAAATGGTGCGGAATTTTCGCAATCCAAGAATCCTGATATCTTGGGTAGTGGTGATCAATGTCTAGAGGTGCTAGTATTGTTATTGAAATGAATCGTGTGCTGGGTGAGTCCAGTTTGATAATATCATCAAGAGGTGTTTGAAAAAGGTTTTATTATTCAGAAACCTACCGGTTGGAATTTATTCCAGAATAATAAATAAAGATTTTGAACTAGACAACCCTTGGAAAAAGATTTTAATTAATTAAAGTCAAATAGCAGACTTAAATTAATTAATGGATATTTATATCTTAAACACGAGAAATAATAAATTAAAGAGGATATTTATATCTTAAACACGAGAAATAATAAATTAAAGAGGTAAAGCCCGGATTACTCGTAATTTGGGATTGGACGGGCAGTCAATATTATTTTACTGTAGTGGCTGATTATAATATTCTGTTGGACTTGTATTAAATTGGGGCTCAATTTAATATGTAAAAGTCCAACGGGTTTGGCCCAAGTCCAACCTCCATGGATCTCTAATCTGGCCCATCATAACTCTATATAAAAGGAGATTAGAAAGAAGATTAATTAATTTTTAATTGATAATTTTCGTCTGCTCTCTGCAGTGAGCGATTTTTTTCAGTTCTCTCCAGATCTGAAATTCTATCTTCTTTCTAATCAAGCCCTTTTTTATTCTGACAAGCTTTGTCCACCCAAAGGTCATTATCTGAGTTCGGGATACAGATTAGAAGATTTGTGGTCGAGTACGAAGATCTTCATGTGGAGAAGGAGCAAGCAATCGTCGATTCTTTGGAGAATCAGATCGGTAACCCTAATCCGTAGAATATCATGAATTAGGGTTTAATTCCTTAAAGCATGATTTATGTGCGTTCTTGTATGCAATTTTGATTGTTTAACATGTGGTTAATTGATCCCATAATCAGTCAAATAGATTGGATGCATGATTTATTTGTTTATGCATGACTTCCGCTGTGCAAGGGGCACCAATCCCCAACAAGAGGAAGCCGTAAGTCAAATTTGCACATGCAGCTGGATTCATTAAGTATTCTGCCTATCGAGATAGCGTCCAAATGCTCTGAAAGTGGCACCAATGTCTTTCCCCTTGAAAGAGCTTCGCGTGGGTACCTTGCACGCCTCGATCGGAGTCCGGTGGAGAGAGTTATGGACGATTTACTAAAGCCGCGCAGAGAAAGGCGGGGTTTTTGCACCCTGAACACCCGGGCGGGGTTTTTGCACCCTGAACACCCGGGCGGGTTTTTTGCACCCTGAAAATCACCCGACCGGGTGAAATGGCGAATGGCAAGGAGGAGTCCAGAAAGAACACCCGGACGGGTTTTTTGCACCCCGAAATTCACCCGACCGGGTGAATTGTCCGATACTTAGATTTTGTGGGCCAAATTTGCTATTTTTGGACCCTTAGTATAAATACCTTTTGATGTCATTTCTTTTTCTAGATTTTGGCTGAATTAAAGTTTCTACCCTAGAGAGTTTCCTCTTTGAGGATTGTATCCGAATTCCTTCATTGAAGGTTGCTTGTTTCCATCTTTGATTGATTCAAGTAGAGGTATGCATCAATGGAGTGTATCCATTGAGTAGTGGAGCCAAGGAGTGATAGAGCTAATGAAAGTTGTCTAGGTTTGTCTCCATCTTTTTGATTAAGGTCCTATGGTTGTAGCTCTCTTATCTCATCTTTATACACATGCTTTTCATTCCTAATCTACCATCCTTTCTTGTTTAGATTCAATTTTTGTTGGTTGGATCATCTATTATCTTTTGTCTTGTGTTGATAAATTAAAAATAGCATCAGAAAAATAGTTTGATCAAGCATCATAAATGGGTAATACTTGGAAAATGGATCATAAAATACATGGATCCTTATCACATTGCAAAAGACAAAGAAAACTCTTAATCGGATGTGGCTAGTACAACTCTCTCACGGTCAAATTCATGGGTTTATCCAAAGGGGAAAAGAACACGTGTGTTCACACCACACCATACAGTTAGCTTAAGAAACCAAAGTTTTGCATTTTCCTCATCTGATATTAATCTGAAAAAGCTGGCTGTAGAGGAAGCAATAGGTAGGGTGGCAAAGCTTATAGTCCATAAGAGGCGGCAGAAAGTGTCATTAGGGAGGGAACATGCAGTAAGTTCTATAAACTTGGCTATTGATTTAAGTTCACCTGTTACTGATAGTGCGGTTCCAGGGAGAGAAGTAAAGATTCCTGTCGAATCTGATTCCAACAAACCAGTAGAGCATAATGAACTGCAAATGATGCCTTAGTTCACATGAAAGTAGACTTATTGTCAAAGGGGTATTCAGCCAAAAGAAAACGATTATCATTGAGCCCCCTTTCAAGATCTCCCCTAATGAAAGAGCTTACGAGATTGGGTTACCCTGATTCAATGCCTGATTTTCTGCCAAAAGATTCAAGAAGAAGAAGAGCTACAGAGAAAGTTTGTGTTTTGTTCAGCCAGAACTTGGACACAAGCAAACTTAAGCAGCAGAAAAAGGTACTTTCTGCTACACAATCAACAGTCAATTGCATATATAACCTGGTATTGTTGTTGTTATGAGTTCCATATTCACTAATATATTCATTAATACAGATTGTAACACGATTAGGATTTTCAATCGCATCATGTTCCTCTGATGCAACACATTTTGTAGCTGATAGATTTGTACGGACAAGGAATATGTTGGAAGCCACTAGTCTTGGCAAACATGTGGTGACACATTTAAGGCTTGAGAGCTGCGAACAAGCTGGCTATAATGTTGACGAAAAGAGTTACATCCTCAGAGATGAGAAAAAGGAGAAAGAATTTGGTTTCAACATGCATGTTACACTCATGCGTGGCAGTAAGCATCCACTTTTGAAGGTGATGCATCAATTACATTTTGAAAGAAGCATTAAAGTGAAAATGTGTGCTTTATGAATTTTCTTCCATTGATTTACAAGGCCGCAGAGTCTTGATCACCCCAAATGTGAAACCTGGTCTAGATGTTATAAACAGCTTGGTCAAGGCAGTTCAGGGAGAGGTAAGGGCTGTCACTGCAAAATTCGTTAAGTTGCTATGTTACATCCCATAAGATGAGACATTCTAAAATCAAACAATTATAATTAGGTCATCAACTATGCAACCAAAACTTCTGGGTTAGAGTGGACCAGGCAGAATATTTCTATCGTTTCTGGTAACTCAAATCTAAAATCACAGTTTAATTAATGTTCCTTAGGTGGTCCAAAGCATACTGAAAGCCAAAAAGGATCAGCTGATTCACAATGATGTATTAATCCTCTCCTTTGTGGAAGATTATACAATTTGCTTACAGTATCTCCACAAAGGTACCAACCTGGCTAAGTCTCTTTTTACCATTTTGGCTTATTTACCTTTTGATTGATGTACTTGTTCCTGGTTGCTACAGCAATTACTAAACATTAATCTTCGAATTTCGAAATGCAGGAGCTTCCATCTATGACTCAGAGCTTTTGCTGAATGGTATTGTAACCCAGGAACTGCAATATGAGAGGTCAGTAAAGTAAATAATATGTCCAAGAATTTGATACTCATTTTGTTTTATCAAGACATGTACGGACTTAAAACATCATGGTTCAATGCATCTATAAGTTTCCGTGTTGTGTTGATTTTTTGTTTTCACAAACTCCTTTCTTTGTACATATATAGACTTTTCAAAGATAGGAAGAAGAATGGCCATTGATATCAGTCATTCAGGGCAAATGGTGATCGTGTATTATAGTAATATGGAAATGCAATATATCCTAACTCCATATGCCTCAATCCACAGCAGGATCTGATGTGTACCTCTTTTCATGCTTATTAATGGCTAGTTTTCAGTGTTCAATTTTGTGATTATTTTTTTAAATAAAAATTAACTGATTGAATTATTAACTAAGAATTTTTTTTTCAAAATTTTAGGATTTTCCTTTTTCTTTTTAGTTTATACGGAGTGATATTTAGTTATGTTTTATGAGATGATCTGCATTTTCCCAATGTTTACTAAAGTAGAATACCATTCAATTTAAACACGTGATCAATTGCTGATGGTTATTGACTTATTCCTGTGCAGAGGTCAAAATCTCAAAACGATGCCAATGTTTTTTTTAAAATAGAAATGTATTTTTGCCTCTCTTGATTAAGATAAATAATCACGCTTTATTTGGTGAGGGACCTTATTTCCTGCATTACAACGACCTGGTATGGTCTACCCACATGTTCTCTGCTTTAAGCCTTTAATATAGTCATTTTCAAATATTTAATGAAGGATATCGCGCCAACTACATATAGAGGGAGTGTATGCTTATATCGTTTTTATTAATTGGCTTCAATTTGAACTTCTGCAATGAGAATAAGTTTCTATTAAAACTCGTGATATGTAAATGAGAGGAGTTATCAATTGCTAACTCATCATTTAATTGCTAACTACAATTAGTTTAAGACCATATGATTTTAGAAAATTTATGGTCTACAATTTGCCACATGTAATTTTAATTTTTATTAATTAAATCGAAAAAGATAAAAAAAACTATCAAATTAGGGTTTTGGATGAAAATGTCAATATAGTGCTTCGTAAATATCAATACAATGCTTTGAGAATGTTAACACATTGCTTATATATTGACATTCTACATGTATTATATTGACATATTTTTTTGATTTTGTGCCGTACGAAAAAATTAAAAAATTTTGATTTTTTTTTTCAAATTTTGACGTCGGAACATATGCAAGTGAGATCTCGTTAGAATCCTTATGAAATTATCTTTAATTTGATATATGTTGTGCGAAAAAATAATTTAAATCGAGAAAGTTATATACGTTTTAAAGTTATGGGATATTTTTCAAAAGTTAGTTACAACTAATTTCTTGTAAATTAACCTTAATATTGACCTTTTTTTTTATCATATTGACATTTCGGCGTTGATGATCTAGGCCCTTAATTTGAATATCTAATGACTATTATTTAGTTATAGTTAACAATTAAGTGTTGAGTTAGCAATATAACACTCCAATGTACATGAGTTAATAATTGTATTCCAACATATATGAAATACAAATTAATTTAGAGATAGTATAAAACAATTAAATAAAATTAAGCAATAGTTAACTAATTGATGTAATAATTGAATTTTTGAATTAATATAATAATAATATAGTTTCTAATTTTAAAATTATATTGATTTTACTCAATAAGTTATTATCAAGAATATAATTATAATAATTACATTAAAACTTAATAAGTTATTAATCGATAACATAATACTAACAATTATAGTTAATACTCATAATTACACTAATATTTATTAAAATTACATGAAGACTTTCTTGATTAGTTATTAGTTTAAAGCAAATATGAATAATAATGTGTATTATTTTCATAATAATTCATAATTTAAATAATCACATTAAAATTATCTTAAAAAATAATTTATAACATAATTAAAGAAAGTAATTAATAATAAGCTATTGCCATTAAATTATAGTTATTTATTATTGAGTGAACTACAAAAATGGTCCCTGGACTATGGGTTTATCTCGTCCATAGTCCTTGGACTTTAAAAATATCGTCAGTAGTCCCTGGACTAAGGGTTTATCTCGAAATTGGTCCTTTTGGCTTTTTTTTGTACGAAAATATCCTTTGATATTATTTTGGGAGGTTTGGGCAATTTGGTCTTTTTACACTTTTAACATTTTAAATCTGATATTATTTTAGTTATGTGCTAACTTTGATATTATTTCAAATTTATCATCCTTTTTCCCTTTTGTCATCCTTCATTTTGTTTCTTTATTTCAATATTAGATTTAATTTTACAAAATTTTAAATTTTAATTTTTAAAATCAATAATTTTTTTTAATTATAAAAATTATTAAATAGCAAAAATTAATAGTTATAATAAATATTTGATAGTGTATAGTACTATGTAATCAATAAGGTATGACAACGCCTTAGTTTTACTCAATATTTAATAGTAGCTTTAATCATAAATAGATTATATAACACAATTTATTCTGAAATAAATATGCATCTAATGTAAGACTAATATAATTTTCGTTTATTAATTTGAAAACAATCAAAATTTACTAGAAAATTTCAACAAAAATACTCCTATATAAAATTTTAAGTAGGATCAAATTTTTAGTCAACTTCATAATATTTAATCACAAGCAATTATAACAACCGAACGGAGGCTAAATAGAATAACTCTTATTTTTCCATCATGATTAATAATATTTTTCTGTACTTCTTCAATTCAATTGAATATTATATTAAATAACAAATATTAATAGTTTTAATCAATATTTATAGTGTCCATGAATTAATAGTTTTCATTAAAAAAAAATTATTGATATTTAAAAATCTAAATATTAAATTTAATTTTATAAAATTAAATCTAATATTGAAATAAAAAAAAAACAAATTCAGTGAAGGATAACAAAATGGAAGAAGAATGATAATTTTGAAATAATATACATAACTAAAATAATATCGGATTTAAAATGTTAAAAGTGTAAAAAGACCAAATTGTCCAAACCCCCCAAAATAATATCAAAGGGTATTTTCGTACCAAAAAAAGCCAAAATGACCAATTTAGAGATAAACCCTTAGTCCAGGGACTACTGGCGATATTTTTAAGGGTTTTTGGTTTTTTAAACCAAAACATTTCCCCGAATTCCGGTTTTTCCCATGAACTATGAGATTTGTTTTTAAAATCACGAACTTTCATTTTGTTAGAATTTTCCCTCGGCGGGTCAACAACGAAACCCGGGTTGTCTACATGTCAATTTTAATCCTATTTGTCACTAAATTGATTACTTGGATCCTATTTGGCACAATAATACATACAGTCACAATTATTACATAACAAATGACAACTTTTGAATAAATAAAACACAACTTTAACATTTTGAATTATGCTATTCGGGTAAAAAATGTGCTATTCGGGTCGGGTTGGGAAAATCCTAACGAAATGAAAGTTTGTGGTTTTAAAAACAAATCTCATAGTTCATGGGAAAAACCGGAATTCAGAGAAAGGTTTTGGTTTAAAAAGCCAAAAATCCTATTTTTAAAGTCCAGAGACTATGGGCGAGATAAACCCATAGTCCAGGGACCATTTTTGTAGTTCACTCTTTATTATTTATTATTACTATTATTATAATTAGGTATGAATAGTAATGTTAATATTAAAATTAATATTAATATAGTTGTATAAAATAATAAAAATCATACTACGTACTATAAAATACTACTCCTACCTAAATACTTACTAGTTAGTATATGAGAATCTTAAATTTAGGAAAAGAATATCTTAGAAAAAGTTAGAGAAACAGAATTTGGTAAATTTCTTTAAATGGCATTTCGCAAAATCTTTTTGAATTACAATTGAATGTAATATTGATATTTGTAATGACCTCTTAGAAAAAAGCGAACAAGTTTTATTTCCGTTTTAAGAAATTTTTGATTTTGCATTCGGGCCTTTCACGTGCAATCTAGTTGCCCAGCCCACACTAAACAGCCCGAATTCTAATATAAGGCGAAAATTTCTACTCTATTGATTTTACTCTCTCTCTCTCTCTCTCTGCCCTCATTCGTGACACCGATTCGGCGGCAAAATCCGCAAACTTTCACGGTAGGTTCTTATATTCATCGTTAATTTTGGTGAATTATCCTTTTTCTTTGATATTTGAGCTACTTCGGATTGGAGAGTGTACAATTGATTAAAAATCTATTTACAAACCAGGTAGTAATATATTTGTCTGGATTGCGGCTATTTTTCATGATATGTTGTTTGATGATTTTTGCAATTCGATGTTGATTTTGTTGATTGAGAAACCAACTCTGTAATTAGTACCTACATTGTCTCCTTTACGTTTGTCTAGAGGTGATCATAGCGACTGAAAAATATTTTGATGATTTAGGGTTTAGCTGTAATGCGTTGATATTTCTAGAAAAGGTTGATGGAGTTTGTTGTTTCCGTTGATTTTGAACTGGGTAGAGTGTGAGGTTTGTACAGGGTGGATGTGAATCTGCAGGCATATATATGAATTTTGGTGGAATCCATATTTTGAAGCTGGATATCTGTTGATCTGGACGAGATATAGCTCTTGAACAATTGTGAAACTCATGCCTTCCTATCTTATTTGAAAATCGAGATATCTATGTTGCTAGTTTTTGTTCAGAGTAATGCTGCCGCTCTGAAAAACTGGAAACACAATCTCATTGAAATTTATGCCTCAAATTTGCTTTGCAGTATTGTCATGCAGT
The DNA here is from genome assembly GCF_023119035.1 of Salvia hispanica. NCBI lineage: Eukaryota > Viridiplantae > Streptophyta > Magnoliopsida > Lamiales > Lamiaceae > Salvia > Salvia hispanica. Next base: position 22,996,221 of record NC_062969.1, read on the forward strand.
GTTTAGTCGCATAATGAGAATGTTTTGCACTGGTTGAATTGAATGTTCTTTTAGTAGCAATACGATTCTTTTTTTCGTCTTCAATTGGCAAAAAACAATTATATACGTACTATTTCTTTTGCAGGATCGCATTTGACGTGCAGGTAGGTTAGCCTGTACAAACATGGTGAGGAAAAGCAAGAGAAGAGCTGGTGCAGTCACTAAACCTACTAAAGAAGATTTTGTTACTAGCAAGAGACCGCTGAAAAGGCTGAGAAAAGCTATAATTGATTCTGAAACTACTCCAGAAGAGGTAGTATCGAACAAGAAAATAGTTGAAGATGAAAAGGGCGATGTTGCAAAAGAACCTGTTCCAACTCCTAAAGTGAGGAAGCCTTGTACATGGCTTAAGCTTGACAGGCTTAACCCTGAATTTGGAAGCAAATCTCTTGAGAGTTCTACACAAGGCAAAGAAGCCAAGCCTGCTGCTACAGTCAAATCCCCGGGAAACAATAAGAGTAAGAGAATTGACAAATTTGAAGAGAAACGTCATTCCCATCCGGTGGTTACTGATGAAGAGAAAAATTTACATCGCCATAGGAAGGAAGCAGAGCCTTCTGCAGTAGTCAAAACCCCAGGAGACGATAAGAGGAAGGGAGATGAAAAAAATGAACGAAAAAAAGGTCATTCCCATCCGGTTACTAATGAAAAGCTAAATTCACGTAGTCATGACAGAGAAAAAGACCTTATCAGAGAAATTGATGAAGAAGCTGAGAAAGAGCTAGGTGGATTGATTTTTATGTGCAACTCCAAAACCAAACCAGATTGTTTCAAATACCAAATAATGGGTGTGCCAGCACACAAGAAAGAGGTTGTTATGAGCATCAAGCCTGGTCTTAAATTTTTCCTTTATGATTATGATCTCAAGCTCATGTATGGGGTCTTTGAAGCATCATCTGCCGGTGGAATGAAACTTGAGCCAGAAGCTTTTAATGGGGCTTTCCCAGCTCAGGTCGGCCTTGCTCTTATAGATTTACCTTTTTCCACCCTCATAATTTGCATTGTGCTATCTGATTTATTGTGTTTTTTCTTCTGCAGGTCCGTTTCATTGTTCACAAAGCATGCCTTCCACTACCTGAGAGTGTGTTTAAGAAAGCAATCAGAGACAGCTATGATGAAAAGAAACGCAAGTTCCAAACAGAGTTGACAGTAAAGCAAGTACGATTAATAGATTGTTATCCCGAATGTATTACTGAGATTCATTATTTTCAAAAAGACTTTGGAACACTAACTTCTTCCGTCTTTCTCTGCAGGTGAAAAATCTGATAGGCGCGTTCAATCCCACCCCCTTGCTGCATCCAAATGGAAAGTCCATGGTCCAAGAACCACCTTTTTATTCAAATTCACCAGCAACCTCATTTAATGAGGATTACCGGAGGCAAAGACATTTGATTAAGTGTACCAACTCTGATATACAAGGAAAGTCTACCCCTTTGCATCATGACAAAGAATTATCCGGCAACCATGTAATTCATAGCCCAGTTTCAGTACGGGATCCACTTTTTCTTTCTGAGCAAGAATACAGAAGTAACGGGCTTCGACATGGCAGACATCACCTGCCAGCAGCTGCAGGCGATGATATCAGCAATTTGTCAGGGACTAAAAAGCTTGATCTTGAACTAAATCATCTACTTAGGAACCCTGTTTCCACGAGTATAGTAGATTCAGCTGTGCAGCAAAGAGAAGTCAATCAACCTGATTCTCTCTACCTTAGTGAAAAGGAGTACCGCATACATGGCCTCCGGGTAGCCCAGCCCCCTGTAGTGCCTAATGCAGCATCTCCCATGATGACAGAACCTCGCAATAATTCATGTGACCCGTATGATGAGGCCACCACCTCATTGGTAAATCGATATCTGTCCATGCCAATGGCAACAGCAGTTCCAGTAGAACCATATCATCCGGTTGGTAGGGAGCGCTATTTCGGTGATCTGAACCACACTAACCAAATGCCGAGCCATCCACCCAGGACATTCCATGATGGACATAGACCTTTACCCCATAATTTTCAAGAGCAATCAGTATTCAACCAAAGGTCATATTCACTGAATGCTTCTTGCGAACCATCAGAGCACAGTCGGGGAGTTGGTCTCCACCATGAAGCTGATCTAATGTCTGCACCAGTCTCCCACCGCTATTCCTTTGCAGGACCTTCTCTATCACAGCGCAGATAAGATTACTTTGCTCTCTTGGATACTTGTTATGCATTCACAAGTCTTTTGCTGCGAGTATCAGTGTCTTCTGGAATTCATCGGAGAAGCGTGGATGATCTGCTTCGACTTTGTTGCATGTTATTAGCTATCTTTCCTTCATTGACAGTCAAATCCTGTGTTGTTTAAGCATATATATTGACATATTCTTATCAACTTGATATTGTGCATAAACATATATGCATGCCATGGAGTTGAGGCCACCAGTTTTCACCTCGCTTGTTATTTTTTGCATGTACAGATATATTGTTCTAGTTCTAGAATTAGACAATAACTACTTGTAACGTAACTGAGGTGTAGGCGTTTCTTGAGAGAAATAAATTCATATCTATTGTTCTGTCTAAACTAAATTTATGTACTCCTCTGTTTTTTTTATTTCAATGCTAGAATAATAAGACCACTGTTTATACAACATGGCATATTTGCATAAACAGTTAAACACTCGTTATTTGGAATTCAAATTGAAGCCTGAAGGCAAATGTATAAAAAAATAATTGAAATGAATATGTTTGAATTTAATAGGCGTCACAACCGCTTATCTAAAAATATCTTGTTTTTATTAAATAATTGCAGCCTCTTATAAGTTCCTCGCGATGTGTACCAATGGTGTCGTTATTCAAATATTTATTATTGCAACATGGTGGTTGGAATAAGCATTTATTTTACGTTAGTCACAACTCTGCAGTGTCGTAACCGAGTCAGCATGATTGATTATAAAAGTAATGTGTGATTTGCGATGAGTACAGTTTCATTTAATTATTGGATTTTCACAAAGATTCCTTTCCCAACATTATTGATCCCAAGAATCATGTCAATAAAGAAACACTACTCATTTGTACTAGTATTTGTTAGTACTACAACATAAACAAACCATCTGAGGGGCGCTTTTGGAATATTGCTTTGCATATGCAAGTTGAATTTGCATATTAGTATTATGAATATACTCTTACATCTCATACCAGTATTCCATAATTATGGGATGGACCTACATATACTTGCTCACTGACTTCATAATTAAATGCATTTAATCACTGAAAACGTTTTCCATAAAGATTGCTGCCACTGCCATTCTTCACCTTGTGGTAGCTGTGTGTGAGAGGGAGAGAGAGAGTTGCCGATGGCAAACGCTCTCAAATTGCCGGTGGCTGACACCTCCTCTGGTAATTAAACCTCACTTGATCAAGCATCTAGTTTTTTCTCTGCTTTTGATCTTAACTGTTCTTGTCTGTATGATCAGAGAAAGCAACATGGGTGGCCTCTCCATCCCATGCCTTTTATCATTTTGGCACCAGTGGAGCTGCTGTCGCTGCTGCTTCCAGCATCACTCATCCTTTAGGTACATTTTTTTCTTAACTTTTTTCAGCTATGATTATTGGAAGTATGTGATTTTGGTTTATGTTGGGGCGTAGATCTTCTAAAGGTTAGGCTGCAAATGCAAATGGTTGGGCAAAGAGGCCCGTTGATCGGCATGGTGTGTAACTTTGCATCTCTTTTTCTTGGTTAGCTAACAAATTCTTGGACAGTTTGTGATGATGATCCATCTTGTTGTGTAGAGACAACTTGGCTTAAACGTGGTAAAAACTGAAGGACTAAGAGCCTTGTACATGGGATTGACGCCTGGGCTAGTGAGATCGGTTTTTTATGGAGGTCTCCGTCTAGGCTTATACGAACCAACGCTGCGTCTCTCTGAAATGGCTCTTGGATCCCCCAATATCTTGACCAAGGTAGTGGTTGGAGCCTTCTCTGGCGCTCTTGCAACAGCAGTCACCAATCCGGTCGAAGTATTGAAGGTACTGACTGTGATGGATCCATCTCTAAAATCCTTTTCAACTCAATCCCAACCACTCTTTTTTTTTATTTGTTGTTAGGTGCGGATGCAGATGGGGAGATTGACGACTAAAGGGCCGTTGCAGGAGCTGCGGAAGATGGCTGCAGATGAGGGCTTGACCGGCTTCTGGAAAGGGGCCGGCCCTGAAATGACCAGAGCTGCTGTCTTCACCGCCTCACAGCTTGCTACTTATGATGAAACCAAGAGGGTTCACTCCTGTTTCTGCCCTATTTACTTTCATTCTCATGCTTTGATGCTCCCTAACATTCTTCCCCCCTCCCTATATATCGCAGCTCGTGATGAGATGGACTTCGCTCCACGATGGATTCTATCTGCATCTCATGTAATTCGCTGCAACCTTGAAGTGTTCTGTTTTCAGTTGTATATAGTTAGTGCCAATACCTCAATTGTTAGTAGTTAACATGCCCCTTTGCACATGATCAGTGCAAGCACCGTGGCTGGGGCTGCGAGCACCATTGCAACGGCACCCATCGATGTGGTCAAGACGAGACTTATGCTTCAACGAGAGTCCAAACTTGTTGGAAACTATAAAAATGGACTTGATTGTGCTTACCAGGTTCTTACCTATTCTGTTTATTAATTGCTTCATTGTACTATGCTAGTACTACTATTTATTGATGATCATTTTTTGTGTGGGGTTTCACAGCTTCTAATGAAAGAAGGTCCACGAGGTTTCTACAAGGGGTGAGTTACATAAATATATAGCAGTACAATGTGAAATTAAATGTTGAACCAATTTGAGTTTGTTATTTGAACTAGGGCGTTTGCATTGTTCACGAGAGTTGGCCCCCAAACAACAATCACCTTCATCCTCTGCGAGCAGCTACGAGAACTCGTGGGACTCAAGGCACTATAATAAATCTTCATATGAGCTGCAGCATCGGCTCGATGGTTTTGTCATCATATACTCTATAATAAATCTTCTTATGAGTTTGTGTTTCTCATTCATTCTCATTTGATGTTGATTAGTTTTTACTTTTTAGCGTGTTTTTACATGTATTTTGTATCCAACAGTGGAAGATTGTCAAAACAATAATCTTTAATCCCATACATTTCCATGAGTAAATTCAGTTTAAATCAACATTTGCAGTCTCAAGACTAAACTAAATTATTTGCTATGTTATTTTAAAGTAGCAAACTGCCGTTCAATTTAGATTATAAATCAGCCTAGTTAGATCAACGGTATGTTCTTATTTTAGATAATCATTTATTTGTCATTCAATTAGAGTAATACACAAAACAAGTATATATTGTATCAATTTATAAAACGAGCTTGTTTGGTCTTCCATCATTGCAAGTTCTCATTTCGTCACAAAATCTTGGATTTCTCACGACCTTTGAATAGCTGAAAAGAATTTCTCATTTGATTTGTTTTTGGTATAGCAACAGCTTCAACATTTTTCATTATATAATCTTCATTTGATATTTCTTGTGACTTGGACTTGTTTATTTCAGTTTATAGCCTCAAATTTAAATAAATTTACAATAAAACACAATTTAGCATCAAACGTGAGAAAAAATAATTGAGAATGTGGAAAATACGTTCTCATTTGATTTGTTTTTTGTATAGCAACAGCTTCAACATTTTTCATTTTATAATCTTCATTTGATATTTTTTGTGCACTCGACATGTCCAAGACATAGTCACATGAATGTTGGCTTGTCACATCATTTTTTTTACCATCGAAATATTTTGGTTGGGACTATGAATTTCGAAAGAAATTAGTAGTAGAATAAATTTGGTACTCCCTCCGTCCCACATTTATAGTTACATTTAGTTAGGGCACGAGTTTTAAGGAATTGATGGAGTGTGTAATTAATGAAGTGAGATGGAGGAGTGTGTAATAAATGAAGTGAGATGGAAGAGTGAAATGGTGGAGTGTGTAATAAATAAAGTGAGATGAAGGAGTGTGTAATAAATTAAGTGAGTTGGTTGAAAGTGACTTTTTGGTTTTTTATTTTTATTTTGGTTTATTTTTGTGTTGATAATGACATTTAGGTGTAATTTTAGTGAATAATGGGGTAAAATTTTATGACCAAATATGAAAAATTTTAAATGTGACTATAAATGTGAGACGGACTTTTATGACAAAATGTAACTATAAAACTGGGACGGGGGGAGTAATAAATAATACTCCTTCACCACGTTGCGAAAACGTGAGAAATATTATGCATATAAAAAATTCCAACAATAAAACTTCGCCCGTCAAAAAGGACTCGAATTCGATGCAACTTCAATAATTTCGTCTGCAAAAAAGATTGAATCCCTCCAAATTGGCAATGTCGAACTCTTCCTCCTCCCCTGGTAAATCTGCGTTAATATTTTTCGAAAATTTGATTGAAAGTCATCTGTAGAAGTTGCAATTCCTATTGTTAAATGGTTGGGCCACATTATTTATCGGCTTGTTTCTGTTGATTTTTTGAAGATATAATGATGGTTTTGTTAATTTGCTTTGGTCGCTGAGGTTGTTTTGAGTTAATTTCTCAAGTGTAGATTATATGTGATGAATGTAGGATCAATGAAAGCAAAATGGGGAGTATCCTCTTCCGATGTGCTTTATCATTTCGGCACCAGTGGAATGTCTGTTGCTACTGCAACCGTAACTACTCATCCTTTAGGTTATTTCTTTCTCTATTTCTTCTCCTCTTCTTAATATGTATGCGGATGATATTTGGCTCCTGTTATTTTTCACATTAAAGAGTAGAATTGTTGAGAATTGGTTTACAATCGGTTTAATGTCTCCTAGCTTAGGTGAGTGTTTGTGATAAGTGTAACTACGTGCTTTTGATGAGTAGGTTGATAATCTGGTTCTTTACTCACAGCATTTAAGCAGTCACTGCAATTTTGATATGGATGTCAGTTACTTCAATTTAAGGCAGATGAGATTGGTGAATTACCAAAGCCAATTGATAGCTCTTGTGTGTAGAACTGTAGATTGGTCCTAAATCGATATTTGATTGGCTGTCAATTAGCTCGTCAATTCTAAGTTGTTGTTTTCCCCCCTTTTTTTTAAATTTTATTTCTATCTTTTGGGGAATAAGTGATTTAGTGTATGTTGAAATACAGATGTTCTCAAGGTTAGGCTGCAAATGCAACTAGTCGGCCAAAGAGGTCCGTTGACTGGCATGGTATGACTTTTTAATAGAAGACGCTTCTTAGTTAGTTATACCAGTGCTGATGAAGGATTTGAGGATAATCTTTTCTGTTTCATGGTTTGGTGTAGGGACAAATTTCTATGCAAGTAGTCAAAAGTGAAGGACTCAAGGCCTTGTATCTGGGATTGACACCTGCTTTAATGAGGTCAGTTCTTTATGGAGGTCTCCGTTTAGGCTTATACGAACCTTCAAAATATGTGTGTGAATTGGCTTTTGAGTCCCACAATGTCTTGATGAAGATTGCATCTGGAGCATTCTCTGGCGCTGTTGCAACAGCACTTACCAATCCAGTGGAAGTGTTGAAGGTATTGGGCGTAACGGATCTCCAACTCCCTCTAGAAAAGTCCAGCTAACTCTCTTTGTTCTTAGGTACGGTTGCAGATGAGAGGAACACACACTCGTGGGCCAATCCAGGAACTGCAACAAATTGCTTCAGAAGAGGGCATTGCAGCCCTATGGAAGGGGCTTGGTCCTGCAATGACCAGAGCTGCTGCATTGACTGCATCACAGCTGGCAACGTATGATGAATCCAAGCAGGTGAACCACCCTTTGTCACAGTAATACTAATCTTTCATTGTTTTAGTTTATTCTCTTGCTTAGAGGCAATCTCTCACGTTTTGATTTTGTCATCCCGCTTTTCAGATGTTGATGAAATGGACTTCTCTTCAGGAAGGATTTTATCTGCATCTCACGTAACTTGACTTCCCTTTGTACATTTTAATAGTTTGTGCTTCTTTTACTCTACTGTGGAACTTGGAAGCTTCCTTAGCTGGGTTAGGCAGTGGATGGTCTTGAATAACGTATGATCTTAATTAAAGTGTGAGATATGCTGAAAATATATTCCGTTCTATCTATCAAGTCATTGCTACTCCAGAATTCTTGCTTCCTGGACTGATTGACACATACGTATTGATACTAGTACACATGGAAAGAAGACTATAAGTTTGAAATACTTAAGAAACTGCTGGAACCTTCAAGGAAAATGGTGCCCTGTTATCCATATTTAGTTGTCCACCCTTATGTAACGAATAAGGATAATTTATTTGCGTTTCTTCATTTCTTGCTTACGTGATTTGCAATCAAATCTCTTTACATGTAAATTGCAAATTTCCACCTGAAATTAGCAAGGTATCACAATTTTGCATCAATTAAATAAGTAGTTGTGTAGAATAATGAAGCAACAGAGAAGGATGAATAAGTTGATTAGCTTGGAGCTGAAAAGCTTGATGAAATTCCTTAAGTTGCATAGTTAGTTGTTGGTTAGTCATACCTAAATGTAGAAAAAATTCAATTGATATTGAGGTAGAAAAAAACTAGTGATTTGGCTGTGATTTATTTAACTTATGGTAGTCGCATATGCTTCAATTCTAAAGCAACAAGGTCAATCATGTGTTGTATGAGTATAAATCATTTTCTGTTTCTAAATTCTTATTCTGTAACTTGTCAATTAATATAGTGCAAGTACTATAGCTGGCACTGTGAGCACCATCATGACTGCACCGATTGATATGGTTAAAACAAGACTTATGCTGCAACGACAATCTCAAAGTGCTGGAAGCTATAAAAATGGCCTCCACTGTGCCTACCAGGTTGTTGGCCTATTCCTTGCTTCTCATTTGGCCTAAAATTGAGTACATTTAGGGTTACCATGTTCTTTAAGTAATTGCCACTCTCTAATCATTCAGCTTTGAGCACCTATTCCAAATGATTCGATAGTCGTCCTTTTGTTTGAACATGCATAATGAGAAGTCTGATAAGAAAGCTGTGTTTATGATTTGGAACAAGTTGCATTTCTTGTCAAAAAAAATTGTTAATGCTTGCATGTGATCGTATTATTGTATCTACTGGACCAGCAACACAAAAGTAAAGGGGTTTTTAAAGCCATTATACTCATCTGATATCCATTTTTGTGTACGGTTCCAGGTTCTGCAAACAGAAGGTCCTCGTGGTCTTTACAAAGGGTGAGCACCGCTCGTTGTTAATTTCACAAGCATTACTCTCGAACTGGTTGATTACCTAACTAACCATCCGTCATTGGAAATCAACTAGGGGCTTTGCGATGTTTGCAAGACTGGGCCCGCAAACAACCATTACCTTCATAGTCTGCGAGCAGCTGCGCGGACTTGCAGGCCTCAATGCGCTCTAACACATGATTCAATAACTGAAGATGGATATACATTTTTGAGGTATAATAAGTCACCCCAACCTGTGTCTGGAATTGGTATATTGTTTTATAAAATGTGATAAATCTTTCCTTGATTGGTGCTACTTGTAGTTAGGGGGACAGTCTGTATATGGGGTATTATCTGATTGTGGGACCATTTTTAGGCGTGTTGTTGTATTCATTGTAACGATGGTGAAAATGACTATTTTTCGAGGTAAAAATGATAAAATGCCAAATGGTGTTTGTTTCTCCCTCTCACCTGAACATCAACATTTTTATTTTTTACAATTCAAGTTGAACTGGCTCTACATTAAATTGTGTACTTCCACTTAGGTTCTGTTTTTATTTGATAGAAGTCGATAGTAGTATTAATCAGCAAACAAAATATGAGATCTTAAAAACATCAGTATCGTAATTTAAAAACAAATTGCATAAGTTGTTGATTTGTGTGTGAAAAAAATGGAAGTGGACAGTGGATAAAGTGGAATTTAACGTTAAATATTGCCAAGTAAGAATAGAGACAATATAATGTCGGATGGCCTGGAAATTGCTGCATTTTTGTTATTTTCTTTATTGGCGGAGACTTGGCGGGACAGTTGGCAACATTTATATTCGCCCTCTATTTCTTGTCTAATTACTATTCTGCCACTCTCTCTCTTTCTCTCTCTCCTTTTCCACGCTACTTTTGTCCTCATTTATGCTTATCCTATTCCCCTATTTTTACCTAATTTATTGGTCAACATACAACAACACATATCACGATCCAATAATACATTTATTTAATTCAGAGGTCTCGGATTTAAAACTTACTAAATAATTGGGCTGTTTGATTTTATTTTTTTTATCTTGCGAGTATCATTAAGAGATTATCTAGATCCACAAGTCATACTTAATACTCCGTATTATTATTGTTCAATTTAAAAATATCTCGGCTAAAGGTTTACTATATACGATGCTAAAATTTGACCAAGATAATTTTTAACATCTAAAGTTGTTGTTATATTTTACATAATCAAACAAGCAGCAGATATTTAGTCAAAGTGTTGGCGCCTAAAGTTGTGGTGTTTTTATATATAGGACATGATTAATTGATTTTGACACAATGTCATATTCCAAATGTCTCCCTATTGAAATGACTGCATTCTCATTTTTTTAACTTTTAAGCAACTCACAAAAATAGTGTTGAACCTTATTATTCATTTCATCCTAATTGGCTGAATTTCATTTGATCGCGACGCTAAAATGATGATGTTCAAGATATAGTTTGAACATAGAAATAGACTCACGCGTCACTTCTTTCACTTAACTGTAACCTTTTTAACTCATCCATCAACCTAGGATCATTTGACTCCATTTATATTCTCCAATATACGGAGTAATATTTACTATTTCAAAATCAATTTAACATTGAAGGATATGAAAAAGTAAAATAAGAAATAAAGTACATACAATTCGGAAGACGCATTGAATTCAATGATTATTATTCTCAAAACATTCAAGTTCAGACTCCAGAGTAAGAATATAGTAGAAATTAGAGATCGCTAAAGAAAGTATATTTAAAACTTATTACTACTATGATTTAAATGCATATTCAATAACTTCTCCCCATATTAGATCCAATTTATAAATAATTTCTTATCACTTTTTTAAAAAGGAAATTTATCGTTAAACAGTAGAAGGATAACATCTACTGTATTACGTATGTCCATGAGGAGAAAAAATTCCCTAGTCAAGGAATACCAAGGTGGCAATCCTATTTGGTACTTATGTTACACCCATAAACTTTTGACAAATGAAAATGTATATAACCCCAAATTCCAACTAGATATATAAATTTTGAAACAATCTAAATATAAATGTACACCATTTATTATATAGAAAGTTTATGCATATTCTATATATAAACACTAAATAATACTAACGATCACTTTTTTTTAATAGTAGCTTTAGTTTATAAAATTTTAAATTTAATTGCTTTATCATGCTATAATCATTTGTCTTATTTTATTTATGAAATTTTTTCATGCTATATTAAATATAATATAATAAAATTAATTTCTAGATCATATTAATAAGATTAGTTTTTTAGATTATCTTATTATTATTAATTTTTTTATAATTTAACAAAATGTATAATATTCATACAGTTAATGTCTAGCTATAAATTACGTATTTAATTTAATTTATACACTACATAATCATTTGTATTATTAATTTAATTTATATAGAGTAGTATTTAATGTCAACAAATTTGAAGTTATAGTTGCCCTTTTTATTTGTCTACATTTTTTATAGTTATAAAGAAGAAAAAAAGTAATCTCCTAAAACTCTTAAAATGAGTGATGTGATTAATTTTGTACTATATTAATTTACGAGTAAGATGACTTAGCGAAAAAACAATTTTATATTATTAAAAAAATGAAATGATGGACCTATATGTATAGTGTATTTATTATATGCACAAACTTTCCGTATAATAAATGGTGTATATTTATATTTAGAGTGTTTCCATAATCTAATATATCTAATTGGAATTGGGGTTATACATGTTTCCATTTGTCAAAAATTTATTAGTGTGACGTACCAAATAGAATTGCCATTTTGGTGTTCCTTGACTAGTGAATTTTTTCTCGTCCATGAGTCTCAAACTAACTTTCATTCCTAAAATGATTTTACTTAGATGGCTTGACAATTGACATCTTTCAAATAGAATAGAAGAAGATGCCAAAAAGAGGACATAGATAGATGGTAACAAGCACACTTTGACTTGTCCCATAAATGACACGATTTCTTCTTTCTTTCTATTTAATTTACAAAGCAACATTATATAAAATTTATTACTGAAAATCAAATGTTTTACATTTAATACTCCTTCTATTTCTATCCCCTAATAATTGTCAACTTTAGTTTCGGCACGAATTTTAAGAAAGATAAAGAAAGTGAGTTGAAAAAATTAATGGAATATGAGTCTCATTTTTATATATTAATTTTATAATAAAATGTGAGTTAAATGAGTTAGTAGAATGTAGAGTCTACCTACGGTAAAGAGTAAAAATGGACTGTTAATGGGGACAGATGAAAATGACAGATGAAATATAGATAGGGATAAAGAAAATTATGTGTAATACCCTTAATATTAATATTTACGTATATTAACCATAGAACGACTATGAATTAAATTAAAGTATAATTAGTCGAAATTTATTAGTGTCAATTTCAAAAGAAGATGTGTATAAATGAAGCCAATCTGGCGGTAGGATTTTCAAAATTCCAACTCACCTAACAAAATCCAAATCCTAATCTTCTGAGTGGGCCAGCAAACAAACGTCGAGGGGCATTTATGTCATTATGCTAGATCTCCATTTCAATTTACAGGCCACCCTCTTCAACCGCTAGAAACCGAAGCGAGTGGCATTACCCCGTAATTAACACTCAACACCGAGGGCAATATCGCTCCATTCAATTAATAATAAGTAAAATCCACGGAGAAGATCCCAACTTTGCAATCTAGACAATTCCCTACATTTTTTATTTGTTTTTTTTTTTTTTAATTTTTTCACGAGCGAAGACTCGGTGCAGAGCAACAAGAAAAAAAAAAAAAGAAAAAAAAGTATGCACTTGGATCATCATTGAGTAGTTTCGTCGAGGAGAAGTTTTTCGTGCTGTTGAGGAGAGAGAGGGAGTCAATTGAGAGAGAGAGAGAGAAAGTCTTCCCGGCGCGGTGTAATAATGGCGGAGGAGGAGAGCGTGAAGTTGTTCGTAGGTCAAGTGCCGAAGCACATGACGGAATCGCAGCTGCTCGCAATGTTCCAGGAGTTCGCCTTGGTGGACGAAGTCAACATTATCAAGGACAAGGCTACGCGCGCTTCTCGGGGTATATTTGTTTTCTGTTGACTTCTCATTGCATGATTTTGTACGAATTGTTGTGTGATGGATCGCAATGTGTGATTTAGGTATTTTTCCGTTTTGTTTGTTTTTTGATTTTTGGGTGATTCGTGGTGTTGAATCCCCTAATTTGTGGCAGGATGTTGTTTTGTGATATGTCCGTCGAGAGAGGAAGCGGACAAGGCGATTAGCGAGTGCCATAATAAGAAGACGCTGCCTGGGGTTAGTGTTATTGTCTACTGCCCACCTTGTTTGTCTCTAAATTGCATAATGTTTTATTCCGGTACTCGATTTCACAGTGGGGAAGTGATTAGGCAGAAGGAAATCTGCTTTTAGGAACACCTTCTGCGGCATGAGTTGTTTTTACTTTGCACCCAGAGTTGAAAGGAGCATAAAATTGTTCAATCACAAAATTGATCATGCTTATATCATTAATTCTGATCAAGGAATAATGGAATGAGAAATGGCTCTTGGCATAATGAAGGGATTACAATTTAATTTTCTGATTATGCATACATTAGTTACACTGCTAGATTTAATTAAAGTTATACGACGTGTAGTCACTGTTAAAATTAACTCCTATTTGTGAATATACATTCTCTCAATTGGACTGTTTGTGCTTGTGATGATGTTAGTGAAGAGAATCGGTAGAAATTTCAGGACTTGTCACAGAAATTCTTATGTGAGTTTGTGCACGCAATAGGTTACTTTACCCAGTTCGTCAAGAAGCTTGGGGTTCTATTTTGAGTTTCACATGTAGTCATTAATGTTAATTTGCTCTAATCTAATTTCTCTTGACTTCAACTCAGAAGCAAAAAGACGCATACAATGCAGCCTTTGTATGCCATAGCCTTAATTTTGTTGTCTCCCCTTTTCTTTTCCTATCTCTGACCTCTGATATAAGCCATATGAGACTTTTTGTGCGGCTCCACCTTGTTCACTTTATACATATAGTTTTAGTGAGCTTGCATGTCTTGGTAAATTAGTGAAAAAGATGTTGTCTCCCTGTTCTTCTGTTTAGATGTTAATGTTCAACCAAAAATTGTACGCTCACTAGTCACTAATGGAAGCAGGCAGATACGACATGATATTGAAGAGATTATTTGGCAGGAATATTGAATAGTAAATGTAGGTCGTAAATTGGCTCAAATGGTTGTACAGCTTTATCCCTCATGCATTGCCGAAGCTGAAAAGGAAAATAAATCCATTAAATTAACCATCATCTCTTGCGTTATTGGCTAATATTATACAGGCAGTGGGTGGCATTGCATTTTAAAAGAAAAGCTCAATATGATTATTGATAACCGTTAAGGTCTCTTTTGGAAGTTGATTTTATTTTGTAAGTTATTCGAATTTAGTAGTATATAATAACTTCCTAAGCTTGCTCCCTTTATAGTAGATTTATATTCAAGTAAAAAAAATTTTGCAGTCAACTATAACTTTATATCCCAATTATTAAAAATTAGAATAGGTACTGGATAGGCATGCCTAACCTTGTGTAAAACTGGATAGGCATGTCTAACCTAGTAACCTTGTGTAAATCAACCATTTCTTTCATGCAAGACCTTTACTTCATATTTGTTGCCATGTGATATTTTTTGTTCGATTTCTTATATAAAAGCCACATGTTGTCTGTGTCCATTTCAGGCATCTAGTCCATTGCAAGTGAAGTACGCTGATGGAGAGTTGGAAAGGCTAGGTGTAATATAAATTTCAATATCGTATTATATGTTTTTCTTATGACGTGTCTTGCCAATTATCCAATAGCTATCTTCCTTTAGTTAGTCCTATGTGTCTTCTCTTTTTCTCCTTATCTTGGTTTTTCTATTTGCATTTGCATAATTGACTTCACTTTGTTTTTTGGCAAAATGTCAGAGCACAAACTCTTTATCGGCATGCTTCCGAAAAATGTTTCTGATGCTGAAGTCTCTGCACTATTTTCAAATTATGGGACCATAAAAGACTTGCAACTTCTTAGAGGTTATCAGCAAACCAGCAAAGGTAAGGCCTTTTGTTTTATTTGCCTTCTGCTTGTTTTTATCCTGTTTTTGCATAACTTTATACTTGTACATAGGATTTCTTGGATCTGATTAAATTCTGTCAAACATTCTTGTTGCTCTAGGTTGTGCTTTTCTAAAGTTTGAGACAAAAGAGCAAGCGCTCGCAGCTATTGAAGCCCTCAATGGAAAGCATAAGATTGAGGTGTGGGCCAATTTGGCCGTTACTCTCTGCACTAACGTGCTTGCTTAGTGCGTGAAAGTTATCCATTAAACTGCTCTATGTGTTTCTTCTCTTATCTTTAAGGTTGCACATCTATTTCAACAGGCCTTTTTCTTGATAGACATTTGAGTACTGCAAGATCTTAGTTGTATGCATGTTCTTCTTGCTTTCAGCTCCTCAGCTCCTGTCACATGTGTTTGTCTATACTCACTGGAAATCTAAACTTACACTTGAGACAATGTCATTTATACTTCCAAAGAAAACCTTCATGAAGATGATTTATTTGTAAGTTTGGAGAGACCAGTGCATAGGTTATTTTCAAAAACCATTGCAGATATTTACATCAAATATATCTAATGGAAAAAGGAAAGTTTGTATATACCTTCATGAACTACAAATATTTGCAGTTATGCCTTTGTGAACTCCAAATATCTATATGTTATTTTGCAAAATGTGTTAATTTCAAGTAATCCTTATGACTTAGATCAACTGAGTTGTTTGGTATTAATGGTGTTAGTGTCTGTATAGGGTTCAACTGTTCCATTGGTGGTTAAGTGGGCTGATACAGAAAAGGAAAGACAGGCAAGGAGGGCTCAGAAAGCTCTATCATTGGCATCTAATGTGTCAAATTCAGACTCCAGGCAACATTTGTATGGTGCTTTACCAATGGGTTATATGTCTCCATACAATGGATATGGTTATCAGGTTTGTTAAGTTTACAACCGAAAAAGAATTTGGATATTATAAACAGTATGCCTTAAGGTTTACATACTGAAATTAGTATTGCTAGCTGATGCTGAAGGCACATTTATATTAGATTCTGCTCGCTTTTGTAGACTCCTGGAACTTATGGCCTCATGCACTATCGCCTGCCGCCAATGCAGAATCAGCATGCGTACCACAATCTTATCCCACCATTAAACCAAGGAAATGCTATACGTGGAGTAACACCTGATCTTTCATCGGGAATGCCTCCGAGAAATTTCTCCGTATCACCTAATTATGTGGGATCTGCTTATCCCACTGTACATGGGGTTCAGTATCCCTTAACTTATCATGGAGGAATGATTAGTAACCGCCCACTTGGTGGTCCATCTGGTTCTCTATCACCATCTACTGCAAATAGTCAATCTGCAGCATCTTCAAGTGTCAGCACTAGCTCAGGCGGGCAGAATGAAGGTTGTTGAAATTGTTAGCCTATCAATTTGTGTGTTTATTTGTGAAATACTAAAGGCGTGAGCAATTCTCCTTGAAAGCAGGTCCACCTGGAGCTAATTTGTTTATTTACCACATTCCTCAAGAATTTGGCGATGATGAGCTTGCGAGCGCCTTTCAGCGTTTTGGTAGGGTATTGAGTGCCAAAGTTTTTGTCGACAAAGCAACAGGCGTTAGCAAATGTTTTGGTAAGATTACTCCCGAGTTATTACTGAGCTGATTCAATTACACGTGTATAATGTATTTACCATTTTATCGGCTTTTCTCTCCAGGATTCGTTAGTTACGATTCTCCAGTTGCGGCACAGAATGCCATTAACATGATGAATGGCTTTCAGTTAGGTGGTAAGAAATTGAAAGTTCAACTTAAGAGAGATAATAAGCAAAACAAGCCTTACTAACAAGGTAAGTTATGGATGAGAGCAAACCTCTCAAGCTTGATGGTCACAGAATTTCTCCAAAAAGGATGCAATTTGAGCGACTGGGGGTGGATGTGAGACGATTCAACAGTTTCATGCAATACTGTCCATCCTTCTGGATTGAAGTTCAAGACACTTGTAATTCTTCATTTATTTGTGCCACTGTACTTTAGTCTGTAACATGAATAACAATTAGACATTACATTTTTAGTTTATTAATTGTTGTTCCAAGAATTATTTTTTTGTAAAATTTATGTGAATACCATGAAAAGATTTGATCATTTCTTTCACAAAGTCATTCTTTCCTTAAATATTTGATCCTTTTGGATTCACTTTTCACATTTCTCAAATATACTGAAGTTTGAAACTGTTCTCTCCCAGCTTCTATGATGGTGGGCTATCGCCTCTAAAAGTCTTCTAGATTTTCGATAGGTTCTATAAAAAGCTGCCTCAAGTCGCTCGCCTGAATATCCAGGTGTACTGAAAACTTAGATGAAATTTTATTCCATCTGTATGTCATCATTAGCATCTGGTGTCGTGATTGGTTTGACTGATCCATCTGTTGTCCATGTTTAATGTGTATGTGCACTGCTTGCTTGTTAAATCACATGTATTTCCTCTTTGCCAGTTTAATATTGAGTATCCAAGTTTTTTTTTGTTCGACTGCAAGAGCTCAAAAGGTCCTCAGGTGGTGCCTTGTCTCATCCTGTAATGAAGCTCAGTAATGAGACTTTAATCTCTTCCATTATTTATGGATGCATGACTGAAATATGCGTATCTGTTTGCAGATTGCCAGATATGTTTTATAGGATCAAGTGAATATATTTTCATGATTTCATCACAATTTGTGTATTATGCCCATCATGTGCCCATGTATCTATCTGTATCCAGTAACAGCACATCCAGCCCCTGATATTGACAACCACCCAATATTTTATGTGACTATCTGTAATGAAACTTGCTACGTGTTTAATGGACTAGTTTCGTTTTGCCCTATAATGTGTTGCGCATGTCATTGACCAGTTTGCTATTCAGGGCAAGAACTGAAGTACTGAACTAATTTATCGAGCATGTCTTGCTGAGCCATATTAAATTATCAGAGCATGCCTTGCTATTCAGGTAAACAATTTGTACTCTTATAATCTTTCATGGTCACCATTTATGTAACTCTCTAGTTTGAACAAGGTAGCAGTGCTTGTTATTGTCTCACTGCCTCTATCAGGATTGTGTTTACGTGACATTTCTATTAATCGCACAAACGACTAAATGAAGGATTTCGTATATTATTATGCTGGTAATAAAGAGGAAATAGTTTTTCCTTTAAGTATGGTGGGCTGGTTGCCTTATTTGTCCAGTTGTTTCAGTTACAATTATTCTGTTGATAGGGAGATTGTGTTTTCTATTTTTTGGAGTCTTACATAACCAAATCGCAATCCACATTCCCAGTAGAATGTTGTTTGATCTGTGGTTTGTGCCTTAATCATTGTTTTTGCTGTCGTAGTCACAAACTTGCATTCATTTATGATTTTGTCTCTTTGGTATTAAGGCTCTAGATGTTTGGGTGATTGTTCGTTTTTGCGTGGTGGTGTAGTTCCTGACATGTCTACTTAAGTCGAGACGTGGAGAAATTAATCCCATCTCATCAAAGGTGGGTTATTGCTTGCCATATTTTACATTCTGGTAGTGTCGAGTTTATGAAAGCTCATTTATATGCGTGGCATCAGTTTATTCTTTCACTCTTTAAGTTTTTGTTGTTATTTTTACGTATAAAGTCTAAGACAAAAGCCTTAATTATCAATAAATAATTAGAGTTTAGAGACCCAAAAGCCTTAATTAGTGACCAAAATTAGAGTTTAGTCAATTAATAAATAATTAACAAAAAGTCTCTAAGACATTTAAATTAATTACGTAAAAACTAATTATACACCCTAAGCAACACAAAAGCCTTAATTATCAATAAGAAAGGTAAAACTAAAAGCACATCTCAACAGAATTTAAGTGGACAAAAAATTAAAATGTACATAGGTCATATCTCTCACAATTAAGGCACACAAGCAACTTGCTATTGTAATTTATCAATTAAATTTAAAATATGAATATCAATAAATTAAATACCGCTTGATAAAACAACCTAAAAAATGGTGACGCTTCTTTTTCTATTCTTGTCTCCCTTAATCACTAAGTATACATATAGTGATACAACTACTTGATAAGATCGCCAACTGCACGTACACATCTTGTATATTAGCATATATTTGTGCTTGGGAGTAGAAGATGATAATTATTTGGAGAAGCAAAAATAAGAGAAGAAACATCATGATTTGGGTAGCTTGAGAATTGAGATCGTAATGTTTTGAAAAAAAAACGCACAATCGGCAAAAAACTATATAGTGTGATACAACTATTTGATAAGATTGTCGACTGCACATACACATCTGATATATTAGCTATATATGCAATATACTATATAAGTACTATCATATACTGATATAACTACTTGATGAGATCGCCGACTGCACATACGTATCCGATATATTAGCTATATATGCGACTACATTGGTATAATACAAATAATCAAAATTTATCTAAAATGTACGTTTTATATAAGGCTACTACTTATTAAATCTATCACCAATATATCATAATCCAAGAATTCACGATAGAATGAGTTGAAAAGAATGCACTATCGCCAAAAAACTAACAATCAAATTGATTCTACATCATGCATTTAGTGATATAACTACTTAATAAGATAGTCGACTGCACATACACATCCAATATATTAGCTATATATGCAATATATAAGAATAATGCAGATAATCATTAGTATTTATCTAAATAGGGAGTAGTAGTATGTTTTATATAAGACTAGTACATATTGAATCGGTCACCAATGATATCAGAATCCAAGAATTGCGACAGTAATATGTTGGAAAAAATGTATGATTGTAAAAAAAAAACTACATAGCAATCAAATTGATTCTACATCATGCATATAGTTTATATGATACAACTACTTGATAAGATCGTCGACTGCACATACACATCCAATATGTTATCTATATATTTGCAATATACATGTAGGGGGGGTGATCAATTGCTAACTTATCATTTAATTGCTAACTACAACTAATTTAAGGCCATATGATTTTAGAAAACGTGTGGTCTACAATTTGCCACGTGTAATTTTCGTTTTTATTAATAAAATAAAAAAAGAAAAAAAAAACTCCAAATTAGGATTTTGGATGAAAATGTCAATATAGTGTTTCGAAAATATCAACACAATGCTTTGAGAATGTCAACACAATGCTTTAAGAATGTTAACCCATTGCTTATATTGACATTCTACATGTATTATATTGACATATTTTATATAGTATGTTGACATTTCTGCTTGTACGAAAAAATTAAAAAAATTTCGAATTTTTTTTCAAATTTTGACGTCGGAACATATGCATGTAGGATATCGTTGGAATCCTTATGAAATTATCTTTAATTTGATATATGTTATATGAATTTAAAGTTTTGGGATTTTTTTAAAAGTTAGTTATAACTAAACATGTAGTTAATTGACATTAATACCCCTATTGATATTTTTTGGAATTAATCCTATGGCCTTATTGACGTTTTTCCTTGATCGTATTGATATTTATGGATTGATGATCTAAGCCCTTAATTTGAATATCTAATGGCTATTATTTAGTTGTAGTTAGCAATTAAGTTATGAGTTAACAATATAACACTCCCCATACATGTAGAATGCAGATTTAGAGGAATGGTATGCTACATACCTTATATGGGCTCCTTATGTGAGCACCACTCTCGTTTGACACACTTTTAGCGTTGTTCGTTTCAATTTATCTATTTAGTTTAATTCTAATACATTAAAAAATGTTATTGCAATTTTTAATTTCACAAAATTCATAAAAATCAAAGCTTGATTTATTATTTTATTCATTTATTTGAAATTATAGAGAAAACGAGCAAATCGAGCTTTGATTTTTATGAATTTTGTGAAATTAAAAATTGCAGTAACATTTTTTAATATATTAGAATTAAACTAAATAGATAAATCGAAACGAACAGCGCTAAAAGTGTGTCAAACGAGAGTGGTGCTCACATAAGGAGCTCACATAAGGAGCCCACATAAGGTATGTAGCATATCATTCCTATGCAGCTTTAATTATCAACAAACTATTACTTGTAATATGTATAACTATAAACCTTGAATCGATTGTATACATGGAATAGACGAATCAAAATTTATCAAAACAGTACATTTTATATAAGTCTACTACTTAATCATAATCCCAATATCCAAGAATTCAAAATTCAAAATAGAATGTTAGATTAGATATGTTGTTTAGACTACCGCCAAAATATATTTTGTATGATTTGCGTTGAATTGTTTGTTGAGTGTTTTATTTTAATATTGACGCGCTTTTACAACAAACTTGCACATGTAAAAATTTATTAACCACTCAAATTAATGAATAGTTGAATTGCATGCAATTCCAAAAATAAAAATCAGGAGGAAGGGGGGCCCACTAGCTATCAAAGGACATTCAGAAATTTTGGACACTTCCACGTTTTTCAATTAGCTAACGGAGTATACTAGATCTTGGTTATGACATGTCTTCTGCCTAAAAAAATGGAGTTATTGATTAAAATCAAATATAATTGTATTGCCAAAATTTATAATGAATATACCATAATATAATAAACCACAATTAATACTATCACCAAAATTTAAGCTTAGGAAGATTTACAGACACTAATCTTAAATTAATAAATAATTCTAAAACATTTAAATTAAATGTGTAAAAACTAATTATACACCCTAAGCAACACAAAATCCTTAATTATTAAGAAAGGTAAAAGCAACAAAATTGAAGTGGACAAAAAATTAAAATGTACACAGGTCACGGTTCATATATATCTCACAATTAAGACACACAAGAAACTTAGATAATTGTTAAAAATGATGATGCTTCTTTTTCTATTCTTGTCTCCCCTTATCACTGAAATCTAAACATGCCAACAAAATCCAATCTGCACCACTTCGACGGCCGCCTCTCCAAACCGCCATGCCCCTTTAGATGGCTTGATAGACTTTTTGAAATGGCTAAAAGGCTTGAAAATAATGGATTCTTTATATCAAGAATTGATTGAAGAGCGTATTATGAATCCAAATAGGCCAAGATCTATGCAAGGAGACATCGTTGAAATATTGCAAATAGCAGCAGTCATCAGAAACAAATCATTCTTATTTGTATAATTACCCATCTTAAATCTAGTAGGCACTCAATATTCTGACATAAACAATTGAAGAAAAAGAACATCTCTATCCACAAGATATGCAACCATATATACTAAAAGCAACATACTCATTCTTGTTACTATTCCAGATTTTTCTGCCAATAAACAAATTTTAATCAAATAGTAACACTATTGCAACCTTGTATATTCAACAGATAATAACAACTTAGTCGCACAACCTCTATAAAATCCAAGAATATCATAAATTCTACAGAATCCTATATATCTCATTCAATAAAAACAAATTAGCATTATTTGTTCCTTTCCTTTGTTACTTGAATATGAAATCCTTCTCAAGTAAAAACTGACCATGAAGTAATATGATTCTAGAAATTGTGAGGTTGATTTTCTATCAAATAAGAAAAGTAAGTAAGAAATTTGATTCTATAATTTTAAATTTGATTCTACTTGTTTCACTGTTTTTCACCCTCGGAAGTACTTAATTATTTTTGTTAAATGAAATCCAAACCAGTATATTCAGGTATAAAATTATAAAATTTGATTCTACTTGTTTCACTGTTTTTCACCCTCGGAAGTACTTAATTATTTTTGTTAAATGAAATCCAAACCAGTATATTCAGGTATAAAAAAGATTTAATCGTAAATTTTTGTATAACGAATGCCATCACTAAACAATACTCCATATAAACGTGGTAAATACTCTGTACACATTTGTATAACCCAAATTGGACCTCCAGTCTCTCTAATCTAACAAATAAAAATGTTTATATGTTTAAAGTAATTAAAAATTTAAAGTTCATCCACAATGCATTGCGATTTGTCCAATATAATGGAGTATATAATAGTAATATAAAATATTTTAAAGTTCATCCACAATGCATTGCGAGTTGTCCAATATAATGGAGTATATAATAGTAATATAAAATATTTTAAAGTTCATCCACAATGCATTGCGAGTTGTCCAATATAATGGAGTATATAATAGTAATATAAAATTAGAGCACACCTCACCAGCGTTATTATAATATAATAAAATTGAATCCATTTTAGTGTTTGTTTGAATTTATACTTAACAGATTGTTTTAAATTGAATCCTTTTGGAAGCGGATTTATGCTATTTTCCTATTGGGGTTGTTTTCGCGCAGGTAGCATTTATTAACAATGAAGTTGACCATTTGTCAAGCCTTACGAAATACTCCCTCCGTCCAAAAAAAATAGATCACTTTTGTCATTTTGGAACGTCCACAAAAAATAGATCACTTTCTAAAAATAGAAAGTTTATCTCTCATGCTTTTCCCACTTTTTCTTCCCTCTCTCATACTTTACTCACTTTTTCTCCCAATTTCTCTTACTTTACCTATTTTTTTTCCTTATCTCTCTTACTTTACCAATTCTATATTAAAACTCGTGCCAAACAACAATAGATCTACAAATATTATTTGTAGACGGAGGCAGTACTTTTTAATTTCATTTTTACCATAGCATAATTACTATGAATAGAAGTTAGATTCAGGACCGCACCATCTAGATTCTAGATCACATCAGTACTGTTGTAAGCTGTAACTTAATTGTTGTATTGAATTCAATAATGAAATACAAGCACCCTCCAGCTCACGCTACTTTCCTTGCTTATCTAAGTAATAAAATAAAAAATAAAATACAAATGATAGTTGATGTATTATTTGAAACCAAAAAACCAATCTAGTTGCCTCAACAACCAAAAATAACAATTATTGTGTTTTTTTTGTCTGGTAACAAGTACAATGTCTTTAATTCATGTGATGTTAAAATACAAAATGATTTCCTTATAAAGAACATACACAAATTTTCGATCATTGTTATGGTAGAAAAAATCGAGTCTATTAGTGAAACTCCATTTTGTCACAGTTTCTTTTAATATATTTTCTCATATTAAGCAATGTTTAGTAATCTATACACATATAAAGTCATACTTTTGATATGCTAAATTTTACCGCAAACTTCATATTATCAAACCAAGATCTTGGTTTAAAATACAAGAGCATAAATTTAATATTTGAATGTGTTTTAATTGCGTTTGTCTATAAAAATTTATGCAATGGATTGACAAAAAATTAATCATACAATACTCCACCAAATAACTCATTAATTAGAAAGTATTATAGTACTACAATTCATTGCAATATATATGAATCTCGGTGGCCCTCGGGCCAAGTGGAGCATGCATGGAGTAGGAGTATTATTTTCTCTAGTGCAGCTTAGAGCATCCTTAACTCCGTCCCAATTTCAGATTTCAAGTCTCCTCCACGTCATCATTTTCTCAAATTTGAGTTACAAGCCATAACTCCTCTAATCCTACGGGCCATATCACATACCACAACTATTAAATTACACTATTCACAACTCCAGCCTATATCACTTGTAAAAATTGAAAATGTTGAGCAATTATAACACGAGAAATTCATTTTTAATACAAAAATAATAAATTTTAAACTAAAAAAATTTAAAAAAAATTAGAACATTAAAAAAAGTGCAATTTTTTTTTTAAATCTAAATATCTGAAAATCAAACACGTCGCCCCTCTCCCTCTCTCTTCTTTCTCTTCTTCATCTCCCCTCCCTCTTCTTCCTCTTCCAAAATGCGTAAAAATTCAGAAATTGGCGCCCAGGACCGGCCCGAACCCCCTCCAACGCCGGGTCGGGATGTTGGGCGTGTGGCACGAGTACGATTAACGCACGTTCGGGACAGGCCCGGGCGCGGCTCGGGGCCGCAACTGTGTCCCCGGGACCGGCCCAGGCCGGAAATTGCTCTCCTCCAACGCGTCGTGACGCGGTCCGGGACCCAACAGCGGCCCGACCCGCTGCGTTAACTATGCGCTTAGAGGTGCTCAAGGTTTACGGTTCCAGCGGTTAACCGCGAAACCGTAATCGGCGATTACGGTTTCGAACCGGAACCCTGTGAATTTATCGAACCGAAACCGTCGATTTTAGAACCATGGCTCGGTCCATGTTTGAAATTTTTCGAACCGAAGCCGTTCCGGAGCCGCCAGTTCCGTGTTCCAAACCGGAACCACGAAGAACTGCTGAAAAACCGAGCCGGAACGGCAAAAAATTGTTAAAATCAGCGGTTCGAAACCATGAAAAATCATAAAAACCACCAGTTCGAAACCGAAATTGAAACCGCGCGGCTTTGGAACTAGAAATGCAACATCGAAACACCCTCGCGGTTCGATTCCAGTTCGGCAATTTCCAAAATCGGAACCGGCGGTTCCGAACCGTAACCGCCGATTGTAGACCGTAGGCACCTCTAGTGCAGCTCAGCCATTCTGGTATTGTACTCAAAGGCCTCGCCTATGAAGTAAAGTCATTCCACCACATTCCAACCAATTGGGAGGGAATCAGTAGATTCCTTTTTGGGATTGATTCATTCTTTTTGAAGCCAACATACAACTCTCTGTTGTGTTGTGTTGTGTTCTTCAAGTGTGCATGTTCCCTCCTTCCTTAACTTAGCAAGGAGTATTTGTAAAAATGCTCCATCCGTCTATGAATAGGAGTCCTGTTTTTCATTTTAGTCCGTTCGCAAATAGAAGTCCTGATTCTTTTTTCCATAAATGGTAATAGAGTCACATATTTCATAAACTCATTTCACTCGCATTTTATTTAAAACAAATATAAATAAGTGGGACCCAATTCCATTAACTTTTTTGTATTTACTCTTCTTAACATTTCTTAAAACTTGCGTCTTCACAAAGTGAGATTTTAACGGCGAACGGAAGGAGTAAGTCTGATGAAAAATGTACCTTTTCTATATATAAATCTAGGAATGTGTCATATAGCCCATCACGTTGTATTGCCATACTTCAGCTTATAGAATGCAATATGTTTTGTAGAGTCTACAGTCTACACTACCCCATGTATTTAGATTTTTAAATTGGTACTAGTACAAACAAAGACATAAGTGAAATCTGAATAAGAGCATCCGCAATGGTCGGCTAGCGACCGGCTAGCCGATTCGTCGCGCTAGCCGATCGGCTAGCGACCGGCTAGCCGATTCGTCGCGCTAGCCGATCGGCTAGCCGAACCATTGCAATCGGCAAACGCGATTTCGGTGAGCGGATCGGCGTGGGTTGGCCGATCGCTCGTCGCTGGCCGAAGCGCTAGCCGATCGGCTAGCCGCCATTGTGGAGGCCCGATCGGCCAACGCCGATTTTCAATTTTTTTTATTTTTTTATTTTAAAATCATATATAAACGCGATTTTCGTTTCATTTTCATTTGCACCACTTGTTTTAACGAGTTTTCTCTCTCTCTAACTTTCTGTTCAAGAGCATCATCGAGTGATGGATCACAACCCACAGTACCCGTGGGATCCGGATGGGGGCAGATGGGCCCGGGGTTTAACATCCCTTGGAATCAGATGATGGGGATGATGGCTGGTGCGCCGGGGGGGCGATGGGGGGGGAACCAGGGGGGTATGCCGTGGGGGATTGGCGGGCGGCGGGCGGGAAGCGGCGGGCGTGATGTGCCCGGGTGGGGTATACCCCCAGATGCGGCCCGGCAGATGATCTTCATGGCAGATGATGGGGATGATGTGGCCGGGGGGGATGCCGGGGGTGCAGGGGTCACCGGGAGGGGCCGCGGTATATCGGCCCTCGCTTGATTTTTGACGGCTTCGTCTCACACGTCGACCCGGTAGAGACGCAGTTCTCTGGATGACCTTCTGTCGTTGCATGATATGGGGATCGATCTTGGGGACGATGATACTCCGTTCCGACGGCAGAGCGCGCCGAAGAAGAGAAGGCGAGGGGGAGAGGGAAGGTGCAAGGCAGTCAGCGAGTCATCGCGGCCCGCTGCCACTGGCCAGGGTAAAAGTGGACGGAGGATGAGTACGCCACGGTAGCCAAGGAGTACACTCTCCATTCGCGTAACCAAACGCGGGCTCAGATGTTACAGGTCTTCCGAGAGTGGAAGAACGCCACTGACCCCACGGAGAAGAGGTTTCTTTACGAGATGCTCGAGAGCATGCGTGCTGATTTAGAGATCGCGAGGTCACGGCTGGGGGGTTCCGACGTGGGCTCAGATACCACGGGTGGCGGCGGCGGCGGCGGCGGTCGACGAGTGGCGACGACGATGAGGAGTAGAGAGTGGCGGGGCTCGTGTGTTGAAGCCCTTTTTTTTAAAAAAAAATCATGTACTTTTTTTTAAAATCTTTGTATTTTTTTTTAATGGAATGGATTATTTTTCCCGTGTATGTGTCGTAAATTTAATTCCGTATATCGCAATTTTAATTCGGTAAATGTAGTATATTTTGAATTGTTTTTATTGCGGCTGGCCTATGGTTGACCTAAATCTAATCTGACGTGACAGGTGGTTTTTTTAGTGTTGCTGACGTGGTAGGGAAGAGAATGGCTGACCTAAGCACCATTGCGGATGCTCATAATCATTTTCTCAGATAAATAGAATTAGTCGATAATCGATAAATATATAAGTAAAAGTTTCAGTGTGGAGTAAATAACTCTGGTTTCCCGCTCCACTTGTCTTCACTTCCAAGTTCCGGCACTATTTTCAACTGGCGGGAAGATTTCGTTGGCTAATCGAAGCGCATCTCTCTTTCTCCTTCTACCCCTCTCTCTCTCTCTCTCTCTCTCTCTCTCTCTCTCTCTCTTTCGCCCGCTCTCTCGCTACTCTGGCACACCCTAATCCGTGACATTTGATTATCAGTGAATTAGCTCTCCAGATTTACAGTTGTTCATGGAAGAGGAGCCAGTTGCGCCGGATACGGCTACTCGTCGTTCGGTTAGTTGATTAAACTATAATTCGCAGATTTGATGGTTCCTTGATGTCGTTCTGAACCCTAATTTTGACTTGATCTTGACTTATGCGTAATTGCTGATGTTTGTGTTCGAGTAGAAAAGGACTAGGGCTGAGGTCAGGCAAGCCGATTTCACTCGCACTGACAGAATTGAAGACGAATTGGAGGATGAGAGGGAAGAATCTTCTGATGAATTTCAACAACCTCGCCCGAAAGCTAAGAGAAATAGACTTAATGAAGGTGCTTCAACTTCGGCTGCAGCCAGTCGTAAAGCCGACCTCAGCTTGATCGGTACCGCCTCTTTCCTCGTAGTCAGTTAGAGATATTTATACCACTAATGTGTTTGGGATTGGTTTATGTATATATCTATTCAAAATTCTAACCACTGAACTAAATTGTAGGACCTCTTCCAAGGGGTTCGAGCCTTTGATCTTGTGCATAAAAAATTTAATTATAGGACTTCGTATATTAATTGCAAGCGAATATGTCACTTTTTTCTCCTATTGCAGCTCCAGTATAAGTTGTGGCTGAGATAATATCAAGATTTGATATTTTTAGACCGAGTTTACTTTATTGTATGCTCAGCTAATCGTTTTTTTATTGTCTTATGCTCCGTTTTTCCCGCTTGGGGTTAACTGGCATTGGCTGTGTTGGGTTGCCTCAAGATGAAATTACGTGTGCTGTATGTTTCAGGCTAATTTTGCAGACTTTAGTTCACTTACCATCTAGTATATACAGTCTGCAGAGGAAGGGACTGAGCTGTTTTCTACTTTTTTATCTTGTTGCATTTATTATATTATGTGTATGACAAATGCAGCTTTCTTGTCTTCAGATGTTATCAAAGGTGATGGGAAGGAGATTCCAGAGGTAGTCAAAAGATGGGTTGAACATTATGAGAGGAACCAAAAGTCCGCAATGGCTGAACTCTTAACTATGCTATTTGAGGTTTATTATATGCTGTGCCCCTATCACTCTTTCTATTATCAGATTTCATATTTTATCAGTTTGCTCTACTACTTAAATGCACTGTCTCATGCAGGCTTGTGGAGCAAAATATAGTATCCTAGAAGAGAATATTGAAGAGACTGATGTTGACGATGTGGTTGTTGCTCTTGTAAACATGGCTAAAAGGGTATCTTTTGCTTATACCGAATCAGATGAATTATATATGTGTCGTGTTAATGTAACACATTTCTTTGGTTCTTAAAAGTGTTTATACATGTTTTAGAATATTTAGTTTTTTAGCATGAGGATATTTTTTGGTCACAACAGACGAGCGTTCTGTGGACAATACTATCAATAAAAATGATTGAAACTCAAAAAAATTTCTTGACAATTATGACTTAGGGGGAAGTTGAGGATTATCAGAGTTCCAAAAGGGGCTTCAAGAATTTCAAAGAAAATCTTGTATATTTCTGGGACAATTTGGTCAGCGAATGTCAGAATGGACCACTGTTTGATCAGTCACTATTTGATAGATGTTTGGACTACATCATTGCGTTGTCATGGTAAGTACATAAAATCAAGTTACCATGAATATTAAATAGAACGAAGTAGCTTTATTAAGCTTGTGGTTTTCTTTGACAGTACTCCTCCTAGAAGTTATCGTCAGATTGCATCTTTGATGGGACTTCAACTTGTCACATCCTTTGTCAATGTAGCTAAAATCCTTGGTCCGCAGAGGGAAACCACTCAGAGACAGTTAGATGCTGAAAAGAAGAAGAATATTGAAGGACCTCGAGTGGAGTCGCTCACTAAAAGGTTATCAATGACACATGAGAAGATAACTACGTTGGAAGAGATGATGAGGAAAATCTTTACTGGGTATGTTATCTATTTGCTGAAGTTTTGTTCATTAACTGTGATGAGATTTTGTTACTTAGTTTTCACACCCTCTAAGGGACTTATATCCTTTCAATGCTGTAAGTTCATCTTGAATATTTTTTTGTAAAGGCTATTCGTGCATCGTTACCGAGACATTGATCCAGATATTCGAATGTCGTGCATCGAGTCACTTGGCGTGTGGGTACTGTCATATCCCTCACTTTTCTTGCAGGATTTATATTTAAAGTATCTTGGATGGACATTGAATGACAAAGTAAGTTACATTTTGTTAAATTATTGTTCAGTGTCCGAGGCTTTATTTTCTTCCAAATGCTGAACATTTTCTTATCTTCCATCTGGTTTGAAGAGTTCTGCTGTTAGAAAGATTTCTGTCCTGGCATTGCAAAATCTTTATGAGGTGGATGCCAATGTGCCATCTCTGAATCTTTTCACTCAGAGATTCTACAGAAGGATGCTTGAGCTGGCTGATGATATTGACATTTCTGTTTCAGTATGTGCAATAGGCCTCGTAAAACAGTTGTTAAGGTACAGCAATTTGCGATTATATGTGTATGTGTGTGTTTATTTCCCTTTTTTTTGGGGGGGGGGGGATGGTTGAGCAGGGGGAGCTTCCCGAGTAAGTAGACATAATGCATGGCGATCATACATAACACTTTTCCTGATTAGGGGTTTTGGGTATATTGCAGACACGAACTTGTGCCTGATGAAGAACTAGGCTCTTTCTACGACTTATTAATTGATGACCCACCTGAAGTCCGACGCGCCATTGGAGCACTAGTACATGATCATTTGATTGCTCAGAAATTTAACAATTCACAATCTCACTCAACAGGTACCATTTCCAGATGCATATATGTTTTAATTCTTTGATTTGCCTGATTACCTATTTTGTTTCTTTCAGGCAGTGACAGTGATTCTCCAGAGGTCCACATTAATAGAATGCTGAAGATACTCAAAGAATTCTCGGCTGATCCCATTCTGAGTTCATATGTCATTGATGATATCTGGGATTACATGGGGGCCATGAAAGTACGTCACTGCTAATGATAGCATGTGTGTGTGTGTTATAAATTCAATTAAAACATTAAGAGAGCAGTAGTTGGAAACATAAAAATGATAGTAGTATATATTATGGTTTCTATGATGTTACTTTGGCGTGCTGGACTGTATATTTCTCTCCCCTTCCTCATTCTGTTACTTTGCTGACAAAGAAATAAGGAATCAAAAGAACGAGGCCCCGTCTAATGTCAACTACATTATTAATTCACCTAGGGTTTAGAAGCACAACAGATTCGTGAATCATCAAAATAAAGTGAGTTTAGTGATTCTTTCTAGGTTCTGAAGGTAGTGATAGTATATTTTGTACTCTCTCACTGTTGATGTCCTCACTTCTTGCATTACCTCTTTTGGCTTGTTGTTCTTTTTTCTTTTCACGTTCTTTCGTTCCTGGAAGTATGCTTGATCTAGTATTGCCTTATGGCCCTTATCCGAATCATCTTCTGGCTGTTCCAAATTCTGTGGCTGGAATAAAGTTGTTTAAATAAGTTCAATGGAATCAGATGTATTTGCGTTCATACTGGTATGTGTTGATAAATTGGCTACCTCATGAAGGAGTGAACATCCCTGCAGGATTGGAAGTGCATCATTCGTATGCTTCTGGCAGATAATCCATCGGCCGAGCTTGATGATGTAGATGCTACAAATTTGATTCGGCTCTTCTTCTCATCAGTTAGGAAAGCTGTTGGAGAGAGGATTGTTCCTGCTACTGACAATAGAAACCCACATCATACCAAAGCTCAGAAGGTTATACAATAACAGTTTTCTCATATTCTGTCAAATATTCTATTAGAGTTCCAATTCTATTTTTTCTTAATATACTGCAGCGGTTTATTGGTTTTCCTCAATCACAGTTATCAACATATTATCCTGGACAATGTATTATCACTAAATTCTACAATAACCAATTGCCTGTTTTTGCTTTACGATTACCAGGAAATGTTTGAAAACAGTAAGCGCGACATAACAGTTGCCATGATGAAGACCTATCCCCAGCTCTTGCGCAAATTTATGCCTGACAAGGACAAAGTAGCTCCTTTAGTAGGAATTATTCCCCACATGAATCTTGAGCTTTATTCTCTTAAGAGACAGGAACAGGTGAATATCTTAAATTGCTTTACTACTCGGTTTCATCTGTGTAGTGTTACAAGGCATGCTACTCTCTTAACACAACAGAGATGCGATATATGTCATGTTCTGTCTTTTGCAGAACTTCAGGGCTGTTCTTAAACTTATAAGAGAGGCCTTTTTCAAGCACGGGGAGAAAGATAATTTGAGAGCATGTGTGAAAGCAATTAAGTTCTGTTCCTCTGAGAGTCAAGGGGAATTGCAAGACTTTGCCCAAAATCAGATCAAGGATCTTGAAGATGATTTGGTTGCCA
This sequence comes from Salvia hispanica, assembly GCF_023119035.1. Classification (NCBI taxonomy): domain Eukaryota; kingdom Viridiplantae; phylum Streptophyta; class Magnoliopsida; order Lamiales; family Lamiaceae; genus Salvia; species Salvia hispanica. Next base: position 23,028,728 of record NC_062969.1, read on the forward strand.
AACTAAAATCGGCTATGAAAGATGTTATGGTGGAAATCTAACAAAGCTAATATTTTCTGTATTTGGATGTTGATCTGGGGATTGACTTGCTTCTTATGTGCAGAATGGTGGGGATGAATACTCCTTGCTTGTAAATCTGAAAAGGTTGCATGAACTCCAGTTGTTGCACAAAGTTCCTCTAGACAGCTTGTATCAAGACCTTGTGCATATTCTTAAGAGTTTCAGGAACATAGATGACGAGGTCTGCAAATTAAATGTCTTCATTGAATGATTATTTTCTTCTATCATGCTTCTTGACATCGGGTTTTATTATACAGGTTGTTTCTTTCTTGTTTCTGAATATGTTCGTTCATATCTCTTGGTGCCTGCACTCCATTCTATCAAGTGAAACAGTTTCAGAGGCATCTTTATCTTCTCTATTAGGGAAGCGTGATGCCTTGTTGGAGGAACTTGATTACTTTTTACGTAACTCTTTTCAACTTCATAGTGAAAGTAGGTCCAAAACTCAGCTGGCATATTGGGTCAGTACTCATCCTATGATTTCTAAACATATTTTCCCTGCCTTCTTTGCCCTTTACTTTTTTTATGGTGTTTTAAAGAATTTTAGAATTATTTTGTTTGACACTGCCATATACTTTTTGTAGGTCTGTGGTATTCTGGCAGATACCTGGTGTTTGTTTAAAAGGGCTAAATTTTCTATGACAAAGCTGGAAATATTAGGGTACAGTCCAGATGTAACAGTTATTGAAAAGTATTGGAGGATGTGCGAGCAACTGCTTGATGTTTCAGGTAGTCACCTTGTATCTCTTCTAACTGGTACAGTTTCATAGATGTTTTTATTCAGTAACTTGTTTTGCAGCTGTGTGAATATTTATGCATGTGGTCATAAGTTTCATAGCATTCCAACTACTAAGTGATTTGGTTTACCCTGATGGCTGTGGTGAAGTCCCACCATTCTGAATCTGTCCCTTATTAGATTTTTGTATTTCTTTTGGTTTCGGAAAATCATATAGATAGCTGGTCCTATCTTCCTGCTTGCTTTGATGTACTTTGACTAATGAATTCATCCCTAAAGTACTTGTCAAACAGTTTGACGGGAGCATGTTTGTTTTCTCTTATAATATAATATGTGATGTAATGTATTCTTTTTTTTTTCTTTTTTTTATTTTAATCTATGTTTCACTGCAGATGATGCAGAAGATGAAGAAGATGAAGAAAACAGAGAATATACTGAGGAGACTAATGCAGACACAGTTATGTTTGCTCTGGCCAAATTAGTGGCTACTGATACAGTTGCTAAGGTATCTCAACCTTTTGTTTTCTTTCTAGATATTGATATAATTTCTTTATGTCAATCCATATGCTGGTTCTTATGTACTGGGCACTGGCTATATTTTTTGCTTATACTCCCCCGTCCATGGAAAATATTCTCATTCACCCATTCGGTCCATCCACCAAAATAAGTCCAATATCTATTTATGGAAACTTTCTCACCACTTTTTTTCTTCTCTCCTACTTTACCAATTGCACATTAAAATCATGAGACCATTCTTCGTGGATGGAGGAAAGATAAAGCTAAGTATAAAAGTGTCACGATTTGTATGTGCATAGATGATGTATTTATTGTGTTCTGAATGCAGGAACATCTTGCCCCAGAGGTCATCTCTCATCTGGGGAAGTATGGTGCTAGTGTCACTGAGATAGTTAAGCATCTAATTACTCTCTTAAAGAAAAAGGGCGACATCTCAAATATTCTTCTGGAAGCCTTAAAAAGGGTAAGGCTGTAAATTACCCACTTAGTACTATTTATGGTCTTTATTTTTTCCAAAGCTTCAATGTCTTCATTTTTTCTATTTCCTTTACAATATTTTTTATGGTTTGACTAGGCATACCAAAGGTATCTGGCAGCGATTTCCTCTGGTGATGATGAAACATCAAGCAAGCAATTCCAGGAGTGTAAAAGTCTTGCCGCTCGGCTGTCTGGGCCGTATGTTGGTGCTGCTCGAAACAAGTATAAAGCTGAAATTTTGAATATAGTCAGAGAAGGAATCAGTTTTGCATTTTCAGAAGCACCAAAGCAGCTGTCATTTCTTGATGGTGCAATGCTGCCTTTTGTATCCAAACTTCCTCCGTCTGACATACTTGACATGTAAGAGCATGTACTTCCAATTTTACTGGCATTAAAAAGGCACAAAAGAGACTAATCACATAAGAGCACTTATTAATTAATTATGTTTTTCTTTTGGTTGAAAGTATCAGTTTATAAATGGATTAATATGTTGTTGATTGATTATTTAATTCATTTATATACGTTAGAATCTCTGTTTTACCTCTGGGTCGAATGGTCTGATTCCTTTCTGATAGCATGTTTCTATTGCTCGACAAATAAATTTACACATTTACATGTTGTCTGACTAGTATGAAAGGAGTTGAGAGAAGAACTGAAAATGTGAAGACAGATGAAGATCCAAGTGGTTGGCGTGCTTATTACACATTTCTAGACACCCTTCGGGAGAAATATCTGAAAAATGAAGCGGCCAAAGGTACTGCTTTAGATTTTGGTCTGTCATTAACATTCCCATTCCCTTTTTTTTTGGGGGGGGGGGGGGTTGTGGTCTCTGTGGAATTGCAAGTCAAGTCACAGCTTCTTTTGGCTTAAAAGCATAACGTCTGATACAACTTCTTGCTCTCTAGTTATGTAAATCCATCTATTGATAACCTTTAGTTTAACTAACTACTAATTTAACGGCATCAGAATTTTGTGGTATTTAACCTTGGGGTAATACTTCACTAATTACCAAAACCTGATGTGAATAAAGTTGCAGATGGTAAAGAAGGCACAACTGTGAGACGACGTGGTCGTCCACGCAAGCAGCAGACCCTACAAGGAAAGAGACTTTTTGATGATCAAAGTTCAAGTGAAGATGAAGATCCGATTAGTGGGTCTGATCAGGATGTAGATGCTGAAGACAAGGAAGAAGAGGATGAACTACTGATACATTCACTTAGAGCATCATCCAAGCTAAGATCATTAAGGGTTTCTAAGAGCCAGACAAGAACAGTAGACAGTAGCCTTGCAGCAGAGGACTTGGCAACCCCAAAGACTTCAGGTACATATGGCTTTGTTTCTTGCCTCTGCCGCTTGAGGACTAGAATAAGGCCTTTTATGTTTCATTTCACTGATATAAAATTACATTTTCTTGATGTAGGGGCATCCAGTTAGAAAAACATCGCACTGAATTTAAGCAATTTCTGGATACTAAGAGTGGGTACCTCTCTCATATGATACTTGGTACAGGCCTCAGCTCGTGCCATGTTAAGTTAATGAAGCTACTGTTTTTATGTGTATTTTTGTTGGTCCCACTTTTGCTCATAGATTCCAAAAGATGATTCCGCAGGTGTACAAATTTGCTACAGGAAATTCATGTTCTATTTTCGTCCTATGATACTGTTAGGAAACTTTGCTGCTGGTTGATCTTTTTCACTACCTCGTATTTACAAGTTTACTCTTACTATAGTTGATCATTCTTTTATGCTTTTCTTGGTATGATGAAATGGGACGAGGATGGAATGAAATGAAGGTAGGAATGATATGACAATTTATTTGCATTTCCTTTGCATTTTCATTTCGTTCTCTCGTTTATTTTATTGTACCATGCAAATGAATTGAATGGAAGTAGGAATCACATTCCATCATTTTAAGAAGGGTTTTATTTATTTTTTCCTATTCTGTTTTCTGAGATCTAGCCTGAATAAAATTAGGAAACTGAAACTAGTACTCCATATAGCATCTTACTCGTTGGCCATTGCCCATTGAAATCCTATTTGTTTACCTGTCTTCTCGTTTTCATTTTGGTCAATTGCAATTACTTTCTTGTTTTGTGTTGGACTATTTGCGTGCACACTTTTTTTGTTTGTTGTTAAATACATATTCAACACAAATTAAATTCTTGTTTTGGCACTAATAAAGTATAACAAAAACTGAAGTAACATTATGGGTACAGTGTTCTAAAAACATTGTTCTCTTCGTCTCACAAGAGTACGCATATTTAGTTGGCCACGAGTTATAATGCACAATAGGTAAAATAAGAGTAAAATATAAAGAAAATATAAATAAAATATTGTTAGTAAATAATGAGTTTCATCTTATTAAAAAGAAACAAGATTAAAAAATTAGAAAAGGCATGTTTTTGTATAATTGACAAAAAAGGAAAGAATACATATTACTTGTGAATTTTTTTTTGACAAATATTTTTATTTAGTATTCGTTCTTTTCCCGACATACTGGTTTTATAGATGCTTTTTTTCAACATATGTTTATAGTCTTTATAGATGCTTTTTTTCAACATATGTTTATAGTCTTATACAGATAAATTCTTCTGCTTCATCATTATCGAAATATACTCTTTTAAAAAAAAAATTGAATGGATTTTCGTTGTCCAATATTGACTCGGCATATAGATTTATATTCTTAACCCGAATCCAAATTTGATCTTCATGGATCAAATTAATTTTAAAGTTATCGAAAAATATTTTTTTTAAGGCGATGAAATGAAGAAAGATGTGTGAATTTGAAATGATAAAGAAAAATTTTGAAAGTAGATGAATGATGAAACAAGCAGTCAGAAACGATGACAATTGTTAGTAAACGTAAGAAAAACAACAATCGGAACAGCAACACCGAAATAGGTGCACCTCCCCTTCACGAAAATAATCTCATTTTTCTACTTTGAGATGTCCTTAAAAGATAATCTCAATTTTACTTATTTTTTTTAATAATTTATCCATTTTTTCGTTCACTTTTTTACTTTATTAACTTTTTCTTGTTCTCTCTTTTACCTTACTTATTTTAAAATTAAAACTCGTGCTGTTCACAAATCAATTTTTTTTATGGACAGAGGAATATAAACTCCATTCATCTCATAAAAATATATGCATTTTCTATTTTTGTCCGTCCTATAAAAATATGAGCATTTCCATTTATAAAAAGTTGTTCCTAACTCATTAACCACATACGTATTTATTTATTTACAACTTATACCACCATTACAATTCAATAAACACTGAATAATACTCCTTCCGTCCCAACTTAATTGTCACTCTTTTCCATTTCGTCCGTCCCAAATTAATTGTCACACTTCATTTTTACCATAAATGGTAAGTAGGTCCCACATTATACTATCTCACTTCACATACATTTTATTATAAAACCAATATAAATAAATAGGTCTCAAATTCCATTAACTTTTACAATCAACTTTTCTTTACATTTCTTAAAACTCATGCCCACTTGAAAAGTAACGAATAAGTTGGACGGAGGGGGGTAATTACACCTTACCTACGAAATGTTTCACCAATGTTTCAATTGTATACAAAATATTTTAAGTTAACAAATATCATACAAAAAGTTTGATTAGTGTTGCAAATTAGTACATTCCGTCTAAAAATCACTAACATCGTTACTTTTTCTTATTTTTCGTCATTTGGACTCTAAAATTAGCTACAAATATTAGCCGAAAGTTAAATGTGAATTCATTGTTTAATAAAATGTCCATATGACAATGCATAAGGTATTATTTAGAGAAATAATATCACGTTTTTTTAGGGCAATATTTTGGAGAAAAATAAGAAATAGTAATAGTGATAGTTATTTTTAGACGGAATGTACTAATTCGTAACACTAATCAAACTTTTTGTATGATATTTGTTAACTTAAAATATTTTATACTCAATTGAAATATTTTGCATGTAGATTGTAATTATCCCGATTCCCGACGGAGGGAGTAATGTTTCCACTATCCACTATCGTACGCGCCAGAATGGAGGCGTGTGTCTGACGCGCGCTCGTCCTTGTGGGCTCCACCGCAATAGGTGCCTCCCTTAAAACAACGCATATTAACCTACGCCACAACGGTGCACAGTAGCATCGTGGTGCACTGCACACTCCCTAAACCATCAATTTTCATGAAAAAACAAAATTGAATAAGGTTTTCGCACCAACGCTATTTATCTTACTTAAATTACCTCCATTTTTCCGCTCTCTGCAGTTCGTTACTCCAAATAGTAACTTCGCCTGCCATCCCTTTCAAGTTTTGAGGTATGTTGTAGTATATTTAGGGTTTAAATTTTGTCTCTTCTTTTTCAGAAAATCCCTATGTCAATTCTGCCGGTTTCGCTTCGTACATAACGAGCAAAGCCAATGAACTTGCTTGCAGTCGCGCTTGTTTTGCATAGAGCAGTCATGCATAGTTGTCCTTGAAGTGGAAATATACATTCTTCAAATGTGTTTTATTTTGAAGGAGTTGTTAATTGTCTTCTTTCCCCTAAATTAATTTTATAGATTCTGAAGGATGAGGGCATCAAACGAAGCGTCTACCAGCACTGAGCTGGCGAGCACTTTATTTCGAGGCCGGCCTGAGGTGGTAAGTTGAGTAAAAGAGACTTAGTTCGATCCGTTAGCATTTTTGCAATAGTTATTAAATGAAACCCAATGATTAATTAAGAAATTAGACCCTATGCATGAGCACTAGAGAGGTAATTCAACTCCTCTTACTTACTTTGAATACATATTGGAATGTTGAATAACTATTTTGTAACTTTGTTCATACTTTAACGGGGATTCTTTTTGAGGTATTATGTTTGGATTCCTCGGGGGTGATTTTACACACACTATCTTCATAATAAAGTGGCGGTGTGGATCATTTAATGTGGTGCAGTATGTATTGCAAAAAAAAAGATTGGATTTGGACCAAAATATTATCTGGACTTAGTAATTGTGTGGAAAGTATATAACCAATCACTACATTTTATAACCAACCAAAAACTTCCTTCAGTCAACCTTTTAGGCCATTGAATTAGTTAGACTATACATTTGGAAACCATAAGGTTCCTTAATGACTTTGTTCTGTTTTTAATAAAGGCACTTGATTTAATTGCTGCGGTCAAGGGACTGCATGAGCTTAGTCCTCAACAGCTTGGCAAACTAATCAGAGATTCTGGGAACAATGTGGTTAGGCACATTGTCGAAGATGGATCGTGCATACAGGTTATTAGGAAGAAATAAATAGCTATATTGTTATTACTATTTAAACTTTGGAATGCACATGTTAGAATCATATGAATATTGCAGGTTGACTTGGAAAAATTGGCAAGGAATCTTCCTCTTCACCTTATTGCAGTGATTATGGCTTGGGAAAGGGACAAAGCCACATTAAAATATTTGCTGTATGGAATTCTTCTCTTGCATTCCATGTGTGATCTTGCCTCTCGGGTGCCCAAAATTGAACAGGTTATTATTTATCTATCATCATGTCAAGCAGATGACACTGGTCTAACTTTTTGTTAATTTTCAAAAGCCCTATATTACACTCAATAATTCGATTTGTGTGCTGATTGATGCAAGATGACAAACATAAATGGATGGAAAGAAAATCTTTATTGGGACTTGGTTGCTTTACTAGTGACTTGTATTCTCTTGGAGTGGTTTTTTCCACAGCATCATGCAACAGTCTGTTTGTTTTGGCTTTCCTCTCTTTTGCTTTAGGTTGCTTCTCATTTTTAACTCTCAATATTATGAGATTTGCATTCAGGAAACTATTGTAATAGATAGAGGTTTAAAAGTATTTTAACAAGTTTTTTTTCTAGTTTTCCTGACAACCTTTCTGCTTAATTTCCTCTAGTTTTAGTTCATTGCAGTTGCTGATGTTTTTGCATAAACCACAACTTCCTAAGCTCATAAACTCATCAATCATTTCTATGATATGGGCTACTTAATGCTTTATAGGTATTTTAGTTCCACCTCTCCAGTGCCCTTTTGGTCTTTAACCTTCAATAACTATGATTCACAGCACCTTATCTTCACATTGATCCTAGCTCTTTCTTAATTTTTCTTCCCTGTTTTTTTTGCACTTGGAAATCATTGTCATTCTCAGCTTCTGGCAATGTACTTGTTACGTGTGTTATGATGTGGTTATATGTGTATACATCCTCTGTATGTCCCTTAAATCATATATCATCATATGTTATCTTCAGATATTGCTTGATGATGTGAAGATATCAGAACAACTGATTGACCTGGTATTTTATCTGCTAGTTCTACTTGGTTCATACAGACAGGTCAATATTCATTTCCTTGAAAATTTAGGTCTTTCCTTTGTTGTTTGTAGATATGTACTTACTACTTCGTATCCAGGAATCTCACACCATTCCCAGTGACATGGTTCTTCTTCATTCGGCTCTGGTAGCTTGCAGTCTAAAATTGTTGACAGTCATTGTTTCTCCACAGTACCAAGAGGTTGCTCAAGCATTGACTGCATATTACAAGGTAGCAATCCAGGATTCAATGAAAACTGAGAACATTAAATTACTTGTTTAATGCTATTAATCTTCCTACTCCATCTTATTGATTGTTGTTATTTCAAAGTGTTATCAAATTATGTTGTGGCTGAGTAAGTGGAGTTGGTGGCAGGTGGACATATTCATAGAGGCAGCATTTGCTGCTGTTTGTGTGGATGTCAAGTTTCTGCAGATCAAACTGTGTGCTCAACAGGATGATTCATCTGGAAGTGCTTCCCCTACTGCTGAAGAGACCTTGAATCACCTCTGCCAGCAGTGTGATTCTTCTCTTCAATTTCTACAGTCCCTGTGTCAGCAAAAGTTGTTCCGGGAATGCGTTGTTAAGAACAAGGTTTTTCTTGATTTTATCCTATCATCTGATTAGAGTTTTCACTGCCTGAAAGCATTGGCATTTCTTTATAACATCAAATGTGGTGAATACATGTTTGCTGCTCCAGGAAACTTGAGCTGGAATTTCTGTTTTTTATACATATCAATTCACTCACCTAGGACTTCATTTATTTCTTTCCAAGTGATATAGTAAGAGATTCCATAATCAGCTTAATATGCTTATCTGGCTGCGGCTTTATCTGATGAATGTTGGTGTCCTATACGTCCTAGGATTTGTTTGTTACATTTGAGCTTGGGTGAAAAAGTTGCTGTTAGCTACGAAGGAATGTACTCCCTTGTCTCCCAATAGTATAGCACATTTGGCTTGCATGGATTATTGGATTTTAAGAAAATGGTTGGTCGATGTGGTTTGAGTGGATAAAGGGCATTACCGAGGGTCCCACTAAGTAGAAAAAATACGTGGTGTTTTGATAAATGTGTCTTTGGAAGGTTGAAATATAAACTAGAGTGTGGGTCATGGACCAAAATGGAAAGCGCTAACTTTTGGCGAACGCCAAACATAGTAATTGTGCTATACTATTGGGGGACGGATGGAGTAATTGTTACTAGTATCAGTGGAACCAAATGATTTTACAATGTTGGGAAGTCAAATTATTTTTTGTTAACTTAGCTAGAATGTTAGATTAGTACTGTGTATTAGTATTTACAAGTTCTATTAATAGCACTTATAACTTTATCTCACTCGTTAACTAAAATCTCACACTTCTGAATTCTTTCTTCATTTTTAATTATTTTCTCCTTTTCGTTTTCCCCTTTTGTTTCTTTATTAGTAGTATTTGTTTTCTTCCCTGTGACATGTTTATTAATTCAGGAGTTGTGTGGCAATGGTGGCGTTCTTATTCTGGTTCAGGCCGTCATGAACTTAAAGTTATCGGGCTCGGACAATATTTCCTCATACATGGCTGCTATCTCACGCTTAAAATCTAAAGCTTTATCTATTGTGAGTGCACTTTCCCATTAAGATAAGTGGATAATATGTCTTTGAATATTACAACTGATGGTAAAGTTGGCACACCTTAAAATTTTTATGTGCTTGTGCTTGGTTTGGTTGTGTGAACATGCCCTTATTTCTTTAAGTAAATGTGATTTTTCCGCTGCAGCTTTTGCACCTTTGTGAAGCTGAAAGTGTATCCTACCTGGATGAGGTGGCCAGCAACACAGCAACTCAGGATATGGCAAAGTCTGTTGGACTCGAGGTATTGGCTTCTAGAATCAAAGCATCATGCAGTTTCTGTCATAACTCTCAGAGAGATACTTGTTTCATTGCATTCATAATAGAAAAAGATTTCCCAGACCCTTTAGATCTATTGCTACATTTACATTGAAAAACCAGCAAGTTTTGTACTCTGAAAATGAAACTGAAATAATCTTAAATGCGCTGCAGAAATTTTGCACATCGAGAAAACCCAAATACGACATATTTCAAACTTTTTCTTATGATTTTTAACTGCCTATTGTAATCCTAGTTTGTAGCATTTCCCAGTCGAAATTGGGTCTATAACAAAGTTTATAGTATTTACTGTAAAATAAGCATTGCAATATCTGAACTTTGAGAAGATTTTTCCTTCTATACATATGCAGTTGTCAATTTGTCATTTTGCCTTACATGGTGGTATCACGGGCATTTGTTTTGTATAGGTTCTTGCGTTGCTGAAAAAAATGTTTGGTATAGATTCAAGACAGTTAAATGCTCCCTCTGAGGCAAGCTACCAGAAGGGGCAACTGGAACTTAATGCAATGCGCTTGGCAGATGTCTTCTCAGATGATTCAAATTTTCGGTCATTCATCATGATAAACTTTGTAAGCTTTCCATCAGTACAACTAATTTTAAAATCTTATAGAGTGCTATTGTTTCCACTGTATGGTTTCTTTGCTTTTCATGATTGAAGGTCGAAAAGACTCGAAGCATGACATCTAAGTTTCTTAGAAAATGTCTTTGCCTATTTGAACACACTAATGATGTGCTTGAAGAGATTTTGAGATCAAATTGCTGGTTTTAACAAATGGATGTTAATTTTATGAAAGTAACTTTCAAATGAAAAGGTGAGAGTTTGAGCACCTGCTATAACTTAGACTTGATGATCACCTCCGTGCTTATCTTATCTTAATGGTAGTACTATATATTCTGAGGACAATCTTTCATTTGTATTTTGCATGTTATTTGCAAGTATAGTGTGTGCCTGTGGATCTAGTGGCAAATTTCTGAACTCAAACCTAACCAACTAATTTTTAATATATGCTGGTATCTTGGGAAATGGAATAAAGAGGGCTTCCCAAACTGTAGTTGCTATGTTCACAAGTCACTTAGCACACACAATGAGTTTGTAAGTTTACCAGCATTAACTTTTTTGTCATTTTAATCATCTAATTGAAAAACTACGACGAACTGATCAAGTGACATCATTTCCTCATTTGGTTTTTGTCATTGCAAAGAGATACAAATGATTAGTAAGAAGAGTTTCAGCTGTTTGTCAATGAATGATGGTTAGTTATTTATTTTGTTTGACATTTCATCTCTCAAGAGTAAATGGAAATTGGTATGCCATACCATACACAGCAATTCTTTTAATTTATCAATCGTTATAATTTTTTCTCAATGAAATTGTGCATATTTTTTTCCTGACCCTACAAATGTGTTCCTTTAGAGGGAAGCTTTAGCAGCAATCTTTCTACTCCCTCATGGAGAATTTGTATCTGGCTGGTGCTCGTCTGACCTGCTAGTTTGTGAAGAGGATGCACCATTAGAGTATGTATTATCTACATCACCTTGATAAGTCTTATTTCACCAAATTAGTGTTACAACTATTGCATGGTCTGAAACAACAATGTATCGACACATTAAATTTGATTTTACCTCTTGCAGTATACCTCGGTCATCTTATGCTCATCAGAGAACGTCTTTGTTGATTAAAGTGATTGCAAACCTTCATTGCTTTGTTCCTGATGTATGCCAGGGTAAATGATTTAGTAATTTCTGGTTTCAATCAGGGTATGCTGCTTGATATTATTTAACTAATAACATTTGTTTCAACCCCAGATGAGAAGGATCTATTTCTAAACAAGTTCATTCGGTTCATACAGAAGGACTATCAGAAACTGTCAGATGGATTCTTCTCTACTTCAGAAGCTGACAAAGTGTCCACAGTTAGCAAGAACTTATGTATGCCTTCTTCTAACTCTTCCCTTTGTTAATCAAGTACTCCATGCCTATATTCTCTAATACTCTATTGCATGTAGGTTCACTGTTAAGTCATGCAGAGTCTTTGGTTCCAGGATTTTTGAATGAAGATGATGTACAACTGCTGAGGTAATTTAAATATATGCTTTCCTTCCATGCTGAAATTGGGCATTAATTATTTGTTCATGTCCTATCTTTCTTAGTTTGCAATTTAGATAATGAAACATTCTGGCAGATGGTCACTTTGCTGCTTCTTATAGTTGCACTTTTTATTTATTTAATAAACCTGCTTCACTCACCACATTTATTCATTATGCGCATGAGTGCATTCTGTACTTAATATTTTTAAGGCTATCTAAGATTGACAATCTTCTTTGTAGGTTATTTATAAGTCAGTTTGAGTCCCGGATCGTTCGTGCTGCATCTGAAGATCATTTAATCCATGTAAAACCTCTCTGGCTTAACCCATGGATGTCATTCATCTTTTCCATAAAATGTTAAGTGCATCTGTTTTTGGGGTCTTAATAGAAATGATCTTTACCTTAGCACATACTATATATATTTATCACTAACCATTCTTTGTATCATTTTGGTCATTTGGTTTTTTATTTCACTTGTAAACTAGTTGTTTCCTGCAATAGTTTACCTAAAGCTGAATACTGAGGGATGTTGGTACAAAATGATCATATACCTCCTTTTTTAACATTTACATAATGTCTAACACATGGTCCAGCTAGATCAGGATTTCTAGTTCTCTTGCAACTTTTTTAACTTCTTTCTGAATTTTTTTTATTTTCGTATTTGGTTTAGGATGAGAAAAATGCAGTTGTGCATTCTTCACCCTTACACCGAGAAATGAGTTCTGGTCATGGCAATAATGTTGTCAACATGGGAGAGGGTACACTGGATCTTGGTTTCCAAGAAGTGGTTCAGTTTGATGCCAACAGGAGAGGGGAGCAATTTTTTGATAGGAAGAACTCTGGGATGATGGAGCAGGAAAAATCCAATGGGCCTTCTATAAATTCGCGAGAAAATGAGAAAGATGGTCGAGCTTTTTATAGTAGTGGGTCGGATTCCAGTCCTACTCGAGGAAAGACCCCCATTGATCGCATGGATGTTGATCATATCAAGGGAAGTAGCTTTGATGAAACTGCTGAAGAAGAAAAGACTGATCCTATACATTCTGAAGAGAAGCAGCAACGGAAACGCAAGAGAACTATAATGAATGATAAACAGATAGCTCTTATTGAATCTGCACTTATAGATGAACCTGATATGCACCGCAATGCAACCGCTCTACGGTTGTGGGCTGATAAATTGAGTATTCATGTGAGTGAATAGTATTTTATATTGTGATATACTCATCATATTTATTTGTCTAATATTTGTCATGAATCTATGGGTTTTATTCTCTATTAAGTTCATTATTAATATATCTTTCTCAGGGCGCTGAGGTTACTACTTCAAGACTAAAAAATTGGTAGGGGCTCATACTCTGTGAGTTTTTCATGTTTTATTAATATAATTTTGGTTAAATGTTTGTCATTCTTGCCATAAATTGGGTTTACATGTTTTCATTGAATAATTGGATGCTATACATTACGATTATAATTTTATACTGTGTGTTAAATCTTCAGGCTTAATAACCGGAAAGCTAAGCTGGCACGTGCAGCCAAAGATATCCGTGTATCATATGATGGAGACACTGCTGACAGACTAGGAGGCTCTGGGCATCTTGACTCACCGCGGAGCTCTATGGATGATGCCCGTGTCTCACTTTCTGCAAGAGGGAGCAATGGTGATGAGGTTACAGATGTTGCAGTGTCAGCTAATGCTGATGAAGACGTGGGGACATCACATGCTGCACCTAGGGATATTGCAACGCCAAGCCCGTCCTTTGAACCGGGGCAATATGTAATGCTTGTGGACGAGAGAAGGGAGGAGATTGGGAAGGGTGCAGTGTTTCAAGTTGGTGGACTTTGGTGTGGGAATGACTTGGACCAATCTGGCACGTGTGTTGTGGACATCAAGAACCTCTCAGTCGATATATTTTCCAATGTTCTACACCCGGTGGAGGGCACACGCAGATTTTGTCAGGCTGAGAAAAGATTTGGTTTGATGCGAGTCTTGTGGGATATAAACAAACTCTTTCTCTACTTTGAGTCCGGGGAACACGTGATGCTTGTAGGCGACAAAGCAGAGGAGATTGGGAAGGGCAAGGTTTTTCAAGTACGTGGGAAATGGTGCGGGGAGGATTTGGAGCAATCTGGTATGTGCGTAGTTGACATCACGGAACTATCAATTGAGGCATTTGCTGACCTTCCGCATCCAGTGGAAGCCACGGGTAACAAGTTTTATCAGGCTGGGGAAAGGCTTGGTGTGATGAGAGTTCTGTGGGATTCAGACAAACTCTTGCGGTTGCCAGCTCGGTGATTCACACAGGCTCGGGCTCGATGTTAAGGTTCACTTTGCTCGTCAAGTTCAGAATTTGCAGGCAAGCAAATGTAGAATCCGTATCTATTGCTTGATGGTTAGCATGGAGAATATTTTTGCTGTTGTAATTTACAAGTAAATTCTGCTATGATTTTTCTCCAACTGCTGTTGACTTGCTCGTAGTAAAAAGTCAATTTTGGTTTCTAAAGTTGTCGGCATATGCTCATCAAATAATGTTTAGCAATCATTATTAGTTTCAACACTAGTCCACAATTTAATATTTAAACGACATTTTAATTCAGTTAATTACAAAAGCTAGAAAACTGTTTGAGTTTGATAATTGATAACTTGCAAGATTTCCACTCAATCTATCAGATTTCTCCTACACTCTAGATCTTATCTTGTTTTTTTCTCTTTTCTTTTTCCTTTTCATATTTTCTTTCTTTCCCCCCCCCCCCCAAGAAACATGTGGTTTGGCTAATGAAAAAAATCAGTATAAAAAATTGAAGATGATAACAAAGAATATTTATTTCGTAGTACATAAAATGGAAGTATGGGATGATACCCAAGCTGCGTACATGTAGGTTGTAGGTAGTACTTTTAACTCTTACAATAAAAGTAAAAGAACAAAAAAAATGGAATAAAACTATTTTCTTCTAGCGCGTAGAAGCACCTTAAACTTACTTGATATCAGTGAATTTGATGGATTTCCGAGATTCGAGCAAAACAAATTTATATAAATACAAAAACTATATGCACAATGACACTAAAGAGTTTAAGAGAAACTGCTATATAATTGTGTCCTACTCCAAGGGAAGGAATGTAAGAACTTGACTATAATTCAACCATAAAACAATGGATTTGAAAAGCCGAAGGACAAGCTAACAAATAGATTTGGGTTTACTATTTTCGGGCTATCTTCAACATTGGTTAGATTTCTACAAGCTTCAAATCAACATCTCCAAGTGGGATCAGACACATTAAAAAGTTATCGAGATATAATATTGCATTTGAAATGATAGCTTGATGAATGCAAATGCATGTAGAGAGGAAAATTGTTTTTCACTTGAAAAATTGCTTTGAATCTTGTGAAAAAATCAGCATTTTTCTACATTTTTTCTTTCTCTCTCTTTTCTTGTTTAGCAACACTAGATAACAATATTATCCACATAAATGCACAATCTTCGAGTGTTGAGTTTGGAATATGATAGAAGTTGTGGAAACGAAGGTGCGAGCCATCGTTGAGTCTTCAATTGGTATAACCCCTTAATCCCATTAATAAGCATGTTTAGGACTCTTCTCCTTTTGCTTGCAATAAAATTGTTGTGTGTTTAATCTAAACTGGATCATATTTTCTCCAAATACTATACACCTTGTAGAACTTATTAGTAGTTTTTTTAGTTTAGACACCTACTATTTTAACTTCTTTATGAAATAGTACGTTATTAATTGTTAGCTACCAATCACAGAAATTAAAACAAATTATGAATTACTTTCCATTGGGCCGAATTATGTGAGTCAAGTAATACTGCTTACTTATTATGGAGTATAATTTCACTGTTTAAATTTCAAAATTTCTCTCGATTATTAAAACTTAAAACCCACTCCTACTTTGAATAGTAGAAAAATGAATATTTTTCTCATATTGTACTAACAAACAAAAATAAATTATCTTGCTTCTTCCGTCAGAGCAATCAATGATCCAAAATTTCTATAATTGAGTTGAACCAAATTTCGAAATTTCGATTCAATTATAGCAATAACCGAAAACCAGAAACCATATTCCAATCTTTCGTCATTCGCATTTCATTGTGGAAATCATCCTTCAGTCACTATCATCACTTCGATATTGCAATCTTACACAATTTCTTTTCTTTATCTATACAAAAATAATTTAGAATTAATGGCCGCCAATAATACATCTACTACTATCTCTTTTATTCATGCATACGTGTCAATTATCATGTAGTAGGATTTAGATTATATAATTTGTTTGATGTTTGATTTCAATAATTTAAAAACAAGCATGCACATTGGCTCAGTGTATTTTGTTACGTTTCATCAGAAACAACATTTATAACGTCAAACGAAATCAAAAGATATGTTGTGTTGTCACAATATAAATGGCGGATTCCTAAAAAAAATGTTAAAGGATGTGAAAATTTGTTAAATTTACTCAAGTTCTGACATATACTAACTTTTCCTCTACTGCTACAGAAATTTCTGTTGAAAAACAATATCACTACTTCCTTTTATCCATTAGACCTTTATCTTTCTTTTTTTAATTTGTCTAATAATTTTCAGTTCAGTTAAATAATTAATCATTTCCGTAAAGAAGTTGTTAGCTTGTATTGAAATACTACTAGCACAAATTTATATATACGGGGGTTTCGGTTTGCAAGATTGTATCCGAAATTAAATTTGTATTGTATTTAGTTTAAGAGATTCAACCTCATAACTCAATCATAGATGGATAATCATGGAATAGTTAGTCATAGCTAACCCCCTATAACTAAAATAATCTCATAACTCAATATCCTAGATTGTAGTATGTATTATTTTATTTTGGAAACCGAATACCACCATGATGTACTATCATGATGTATGATATTTAGGCATACTGAAGGAGAAGAAGAAGAAGATGTTATTAGGGGTAATATTTCTAAAATCACAAAATTATAATCGGAATTTGGTATTTTTTTTACATGAACTTGTAAATAACTTTGGTCGCAAATATTATTTTGTTTTTAAGAGGTAAAAGCTCAAGTCACAAATGATGAGCTTAAGATTACAAAACATCAAAGCAAAGTACACTATCTATCCAAACTAATAAAACTCCCTCAATTACAACAACAATCAACTTAAAAACACCCAAAAGCTAACAAAGTGATAGCACTATGCCATAAAAAAACTAGGAGAAAGCCAACTGAAAAAATCAAATTTTCCACGAGTTTGATTTTTTCCTAAAGTAAATTTGATGTGCCATGTCAGATTATATAGTTGAACAAAATGGTCAGCCTAAGATATTGTGTTGCTTTAATGGATATAAACAACTTGTTTTGTGCGTTACTTTAGTTTATAGTTCTCTCCCAAAATTTGCCAAAAATTCTAAATCGGCTACACTGCATAAGTTTATGATTTTTTGTGACCAAGTTTTAAGGTTGTGAAACAAGATAAAATTTGAACCAAATTTTGTGATTTTGAAGATCAAAAACCTTATAATTAACACAATGGCGCACCTCGTGATACTGAAATCTCAATATTACTCTCACTTTGTATATATATATATATCCCTCATAAATAATTACTCGATTGGGTTGCTGTATTATAAGACCATGGGCTTAATCTTTTCATAACCCATATATAGTACTACGTGCTTTTGGAATTAAATACATATAAACAAGTTAGTTGGGCTTACCTCGAAATAATACTTTCTTATTAGTTATAATCTCAATCTCAAAAAAAAAAAAATACTATAGGATAAGATTCAGCCTAATTAAGATCTATATATCTAATAAGTCCAAAATTAAGCCTAATGATTGTAGTTCCAAATATCGAAAATCTAAGTGTAACGTTTAAATCATAATAATTCGTCCTATTAAACTAAATAATGCAATTATTCAATTTATGTCCAAACCTAAGAAGAAAGTAGTAATTAACACCTTTTCCCTAAAAACATCTTATATGAACCAAGTTAGGTTGGACCCTGACCAGAAATCACAAGTCTGTAGTTTTTCATATTACATGTATAGTTTTTTGTTGAGACTTTTTGGGTATTGAGTCATTGTCTTAGTGTGATCAGAGTGCATCAGTGCATAAGTTTCTTTGTTGTTTGAATTAATTTACATAATTTCTTGCCCTCCTAAAATTCATAGATTTTGGTTGTTAGTTTGTTGCTTTTGACTTTTGTTCCTACTTTTGTTTAGTTGTTAGAATTGTAGCTCAATAACTAAAGGTTCAAGCATTTGCTTGTCATATAAAAAATCAAAGACATGACAATACATCTACTTCTAGAAATATGAAAGATGACTATTGTAGGAAGAAAGTTACACTTTATGCTAATATTGGTACATTGCATAACCCCCCACATCCATATATATTAAGAAAATAGAGAGAAAAACTTCATTAAATTTAAATGTGGAAAGAATATAATTAAATTGAAAGTGGTAACAACGTGGTCGTGTGTGATTATGGATTAATCGGCAGGGGAAAAAACATAAAGCAACAAGAAAAACACAAAATAGGACAGTGAGGCGTAATTAGTTGTTAATTAATCTCTGACTAAATGTGTAAAACGCAATGTTTTAGAATAAGACATGAAATTATCCCTTTTGTTGCTTTTCTTTGTATTCACAACGCAACAAAAATCCACACACCAAACTATGAAACTATACAGAACATAATTGAGCATTGTTCATGCACTTGGACAAAGTTTTTGTCTTCACACACTTTTCTAGTATTTTTTTCAAACAATTATGTGCGTAGTGATGACCTCATTTTGTGGCCACCATTTAATCATTTATTACTATAATACCACAAAAAACAAGCCAATTGCGACGGTATTATATAGAGTTAAAAGCATGGCAAAATAAATAAATAACACTAAAATACCATATTGCCCCTCAGATCTTGCAACAATCTAGAATTTTCAAGTTAATCTCGATGCGACTTAGCTCATAATTACTAAAGGGTGCATCATGTAGTAATGGTGTTTAGTTTATTGTAATAAAGGAGTCTTAACAATTCAAGCCATGTGCATATCGATACCAGAGTTGAATAAAGGGACGGTTGGAATTATTTATAGGCCAAATTACGTGTATAACCTTGACTCATATAATCAATTAATTACTAGTAGCAAAATGAATATTGTTATGGTATGTTACCTTGCGTATGAACAATTGAAAATTGATCTTGCTTCATGTGTGATGCAAGGAGAAAATAGACTTGAACAGAGAAGTAATGAGAGAAACCCTAGTTTCTGTTGTGAAAATGAAAATATTATTATAAAAAATAACTGCGTCCAAAACAAAAACAAAGCTATTTATAAGTGTCTAGAAACCCTAGAAATTCAAAAGGAAATAAAACGTAAAATAGAAAATTAAAACTAAGTTCGAAAAACAGTAAAATGTCGTTCGAATTGCATCCCGTGCATACTTAAAAAAAACATATTTTGGTTGAAACTTTTGCTACGGGCATTACATTACTTTTAAAATAGTGCTTCATATTAGTATGTTAAACTAGCTCAACAATTCTAAAATACTCCCTCCGTTCCGTGGTAGTTGAGTCATTTCATTTTCTGCACTCGTTTTGAAAAAATGATAATAAATAGTTATAATGAAAATAGAGTAAAGTAAGTGACAGAATAAGGTAGATAATAGTCTTATCTACATTGTTCTCTCTTTTACTTTATTTTATCTCCACTTTAACTATTTATATCATTTTTCTGAAATGAGTGCAGAAAATGAAATGACCCAACTACTGCGGAACGGAGGGAGTATTAAGTTTGGCTAAAATAAAAAGACCTTTTATAACTATACGTAATTTGCTTAAAATTTTTTATTTTTGGATGCAACTATAATATTATTTATCCTTTATTAAATGTCCTTTTGGGATTAATAAGAATTTTAAGAAATAGGAGTATGAGTGAAAATAAGTTAATGTAGTAGTATGAAACAATTTTGTATATTAATTTTATAATTCAATGTGGATAAAATAAGTTAATTAGTAGAATGTGATAACAAGTCTAGTTATATTTTATTATTAACATAATGCAAATTATGCAATAAGAAATCTAGTTATACTCCTATTTTATTATAAGAATCATAGCATGCTTTGGATATCAAATAGGAATCATAGCATGCTTTGGATATCAAGTTCCAGTTAATCTCGCCTATGTCATGTATCACAGAGCATTTTCTGTTTTTTTTCTCTTTTTAAATTTATTCAAAATGGGTAATATTGTCAAAATGTCATTGCTTTTTTAGCCCTGATAAATGAAGACATTATTCAATACAGTTCAGTGTATCAATATACAACACAAAACATATAAGACCTCTTAATTTAATATCGATACCTGTTAAACTTTTAACATGTTTTAGCAATAATATCATCGTATTTTTACATAATTGAGCATATTAGTTTACAACGCAAAACATATGACATCATTATCATTTAAAACTTTAACATATATTTTTTTTGTGGTTAGTAATAACTTTATCATATTTTACACTAATGACATAATTTTTCGAAATCAAAACATATGAATAAGCACTATTGAATATCAATATCAGTTAAAGATAGTACTAATATGTCATCTTATGAAAAATATACGAACAACCTAGCTACATGCCTACATCATTTATGATTTACCTTACAATTTAATAATCTAGATTGATTCTGAGTTCTTAGATTAAGTTTTGACATTAGGGGATCATCATCCTGTATATGTCTACATACTAAGTACTTAACTGTATGATACTAATATGCTTGCATTTGGGGTCTAAATTTAAAACTGAAAGTACAAAATTGAGAATCAAATGCTTCGAAATAAAACGTAACTTTGTTATTGTGGTTCGTTTACATTAGTATTTCCATGAATATGTAAAAGGTTCACTTTCATGATTTTTGCCAATATTTTATCATTACTCAATAACAATAAAAAAATTTCCGGTACATATAAAATACCTTAATTCTTGTTCTCGTCTTGGCCGATTTCTTAGTATACACATTGCACAAAGTCAAATTGTTAGTATTTGTTTTACTAAGGTCATCTCCAACTATTTACGCTAAACTCAAACCTATTTTTGAGTATATGTCACACCAAAAAGTAGTTTTACTCCAACCATTTACATCATCTTTAAGTTTACATCATTTTTAAGTATTTCTTTAACAAAATTTTGGACTAGACACCATATTTGGTGTTATTCCATTGAAAAACCCAAAAATGGGTTTGAGTTTGGTATATGGTTGAAGAAATTATCTACACAAAAAATGAGTTTTGGTGTACGGTTGAAGATGTCTAAGGGTTAATTCTTTTTCATATGATATCAACTTTTCGTGTGTTGTGTAAGTTAATTTTCATAGTCAGACATCAATTAGTTTTCTGTTTTGTGTAAATTATTCTTGACAGTATAATTTTTGATATACTAGTAACCAATTAACGAATTTGTCAGTTGGCATAGATATCAATTTTTAAGTTTTAACTTACTCAAGAAGTGTCGTAGGTCAAACTTTGAAATTTGCAACGATTTCAATTTCAGTGATTTAGATTGCTTTGTATTTTGGTACACTGCATTTAGTGGATTCATTGGATCATTTCACATACTCGAAATAAATATAGTTATTAATAATAATGGATCATCAGATTGATTTTCACATGAAATAATGTTTTTTTTTATATATATTTTTTTAATTACTGTATAGTATTATAATTTGGTCCATGGTAAGAAAACAATAATGTATTTTTTTTTATCTGAAGTTCCGTTTGTATGAGTGTATTTAAAGTCTATCTACGTGATTGTATTCATAAATACAGTACACAATATTGGAATAATTTTTGGTCAAGTAGGAGTAGATCATATAATAATAATAATGTGTGTGGCGTTGAGGTGTTTGAGAATGTAGAATACATGTAGAGCAGCATAAATGAATTAGGAGTAATTTAGAGAAAGAAAAGAAAGATGGTAGAAGAGGATTAATGAGTAAAAGACAAAAGGGAAATAGTGAGTTTGATCTAAAAATGAACATATGCTTAAATAAGAGAGGCTTTATTGGCAGTAGGTGAAATTGACCACAAATTGCAGAACAAGCCAAAACGCTGTTCCCAGTTGTTGACCTAACACACTAGAGGCCAAATTCTTTGTGAGCCCGGGCCGGGCCCCCACCTCTCATTTATTAACTCTCTAACAAATTTCAATTATCCATCACACTAATTCATTTTGTATTTAATTACTTTAAAATTTGATTTTTCAAATATTAAAAAGTATTTTTGACTCCTATTTAGTTCAACAGTGTTTACGACAAATAACATAATGACAAGTGTGGTGGAGGTAAAAGAGAAGGAGTGGGGAGAGGTGGAGCTATCACATTCACGGCTAAATGTTTGGTGTGTGAGTGTGTGTGGCACATGCTTATCCACCTCCATATACGACAACCAATCACTACAAATTTCCGACCACTGTCCCTCCACTTTCTTAATTACAATTACACTAATTACATTTCTCTCTTTTCTTTTTCTTTCTTGCTACCTTCACACACATTTCATATACTACTATTACTACTATAATCAAGCTTGTCTCATTTTCTAAATATTCTATCTCGCCTTATCTTTATAAATATACTAGTACTTTGCAATTCAAATGTCTCGCACTAAAATAGCCAAATTAATCATTTCAAATGTGTCTTGTCGCTGACTAAATAACCTAAAATTATAATAACACGAAATCAAACGGAAGTGAACTTACCTGTCTTAAAAAGTCGCCAATCTTTATTGGACACTTGTCTAGAATAATTAAAAGTGCCCAAATTAATGTTGCTGTTAGGTGTGTTAAGTGAGTTGGCTCAACCATTGAATTTGAATGCATTTTGGGCACATATATTATTATTTTTTTATTTTTTATTTAATTTTGTAAATACAATATGATGATATCACTATGTTTGGGATAGAAAGGTGGAAAACATAGCTGCGTGGAGTCGTGGACTTGGAAGGCATTATCCCAAAAGACAGCACGTCTAAAGGAATAGAATCTTAGGATTACTATATTCAACTATGCCCTTTTTTATTACAACATCTATATCTCATTTCTTATTTTATTTTTCTTCTTCTTTTTCAAACAAACAGATGCCCACTAAGACTTGACTTTACACAACGCATCTTTTTAATATTTACTTTATTGGTATTAATTACTAACGCTTTTATTTAGTGTCTATTTTCTCTGTATCTATATGGGGTTGTAATCAATCAACATTAATATAGTAGTACTACTATTGTTCAAAGTTCAAATCTTAAGTTTGAGAAAATTCAGAATTCAGACCATGTTAAGAGTTAGGAATAAAGTTGCGTCCGTGATCGATAAAATAAAGTATGATTTCAAACCATAAATGCGAAAAATAATGTGACTCAATATTTAAAGTGGAAAAACTCTCACGGATCATAATGGAAAAAAACTAAATCATTATTAAATAAATAAAAGGATCGAAAGGATATCTAAAAAATCACAAAAACGTTCAGGAGCTTAAATTAAATTTGTAAGGACCATATATAAATATAATTGAATATCGTATGATTTTTAAAAAAAATCTTTTATTGCATATAGAGGATGATTGTCACGAATTGAAAGAATTCAAAGTTTGTCTAGTGTTTTTTTTACAAATTATGCAATAAATCAACTAGCTTGATATAAATAGGGTGAAACATGAAATTAAGAAAGAAAAAGCGACTGATCTAATAGTACAAAAACGTGTCAAACAGCCAAGGTTTATTTCGATTAGCTAGCTTGGAATTTGAACATTTATAGGAGTATATTTTATTTGAGAGCTATATTATGCTAATAAAATATCAAATCCGAATATAACGCTTATTCAAATCAACCTTAATTGACATGCTCCCATAAAATTACACAATCACGAGCATAGCGATATCAATCTATAAAATCCATAAAAAAAAAATGTCATTTCTTTCTTTAAAGACTTATAGAATACTGTATAACACAAAATTCATAATTTGATTTTTGATAATAAAAAAAAAAACAGACTATATAGAAGCTAGCTAGAAAGCAGGCTAGTTGATGCAGAAAATGGATTCATCCGAATCCACTATGGGTAATAGAGATATGTATTGTAATGAAAGTGATTTTTACTTTTTGCTCATGTTGTAACGAACAAATGGAAAAATCTTTTGCTTCTGCAAGAGAAAATAGAGCAATCAATCATCCAGATTTCTTACCTATTATGTTTCATTTTCCCCTACCAAACGAATCACAAATATAAATGCATGCTCCAAGTCATTCGGAGATTGCTCTACACATGATTTCATGTAATTATAGACAGAGATTTTATATATTTAGGTAGTTAATTACTAGTACTATAAGATCCGTTTACTAAAATCAGACAACCCTTTTATGGCCTAAAATCCCATATTAATTTATAACACAATGCCTCAAAAATAAATATCGGTCTCTTTCATTTTAAGAGACTATTTCTTATTTTTAATTAGCTTTTGGGGAACATCTATAAATAGTGTATGGGAACAATTTGCATGGGACAAAATTTTGTAGCTATGTTGGAATTATATTAATGGAATACTCCATATTTCCATTTTCTCGCGTGATCTTCACATACCAGATTTTTGTTGGTTTCCAAGCAGTGGTCTACTTTAGAACCCATCCATCATTGTATCAGAATAAACGATTCTTTATAATTTGCACTCACACCCTCTAAATTTGCAACTTCTTAATAAAACCACAAGACACCTTGCATCATTGTGATATAAAAAATGATTTGAAATAAAAACCATACAAATATAATCTGAACTCTTCCAGCATTGTTAAGGTTTTAGTCGTATTTTTGTTACTGTTGTCTAGTTGATACTCTCTCCATCTGCCGTTAGGAGCTTCATTTCTTTGCGGCACGAGTTTTAAGAAATTTTAAGAAAAGTTAGTGGGATAAGAGTCTCACTTGTATATATTATTATTTTAAATGAAACGTGAGTGTAATGAGTTAATGGAATGTGAGAGCCTATTACTATTTATTGTAAAAGTGAACTGGGAGTCTTATTGGCGGATAGAGGGAGTAAATTAGAAAGAAAGGTAGAAGGGGGCTGGAGCGGAAAATTGGTTAATAGATGGGTGTAAGTGCAATTAGAGCACTCTCAATGCTCTCCCTAAAAACTCCCTTATTTCTCCCTAACTCCTGCCACATCAGCGCCACATCAGCACTAAAATTTATCCCCAGTTTTTAGCCAACTTTTAGCCAACTGCTCCAATGGTTTCTCCCTTATTTCTCCCTAACTCAACATTTCATTTTTACATCATTACTAATTTAATTATTTTATTTTTGTATATAATAAAGCTAGCTAATTTATAAGACAAGACAAATAATAGTAATAAAGTTCGTTGTATTAAACACGAGTAAAAAATTACAACGACGAAAATTAAAAAAAAAATAGGGGGGAAATTATTTTAAATTAATTATTAAATTTTAAATTTATAGGGAGGGAAATTAAAAAAAAAAAACTATTTTTATCGCCGGATTATCGCCCACAGTGGTCGGTGATAATCCGGCGAATTTTCCGGATTCGGCGTTAATTCGGTAGAATTAACGCCGGATTATCGCCGATTCCTCTTCATTGCCGGCGAATTTTCGGCGATAATCGGCGATAAAACGCCGAGTGCATTGGAAGTGCTCTTAAGCACTTAATTTAGGGTATCAAGGATTGAGGCGATGTAAGCCAAAAATCTTGGACTTCCCTGCAAACAAAAAAAAAGGAAGCCACGTTTCGAACTATGAGGGGCTCTGGCCTACAAAGACGCGGTCCCACTACTTAACTCTAAAAATACGAAAGCGGGCCCCGCCGTCCCTCGGGACCCACGTGCGTCCAGCACGTGTCAGTCGAAATTTTATTTTTTCAATTTCATTTTTAACAATCCAATCCCAGACCCAGAGCACGACAAAATTCAAAGCACCTCTCAGGAATAAAAAAGTAAAAGAAAAAACAAACAAATAAATAGGAGCTGGGGGGTGTGAATGGGGGCGGCGAGAGAGGAGCGAAAATAAAGGCCGTGGGCCCCACGTCCGGGGTTCTGACAAAAAACATGCCGTCACGCGTTTGGCGCTACGCGACAAAAGACGTGTGGTTTCCGGCGATAGGGAAGGGCAAAATGGTAAGTACAGACGAGGACCTCCGCCCTGCTGCCACGTGCCAAAATTATACGTATTTTTGAGTGTGAATGGCTACTTCCAAAACATCTTTTTCTTTTACCTTTTGGAATTATTCGGGAAATTCCTCGTGGTTACCATGTGACAATTTGGAGCGTTTGGATTGAAAATTAGGCCATCTTTAGTTTTACTTTCCTAAATAATACTCCACTTTTTAAGGGTTATCAGCATGTAAAAAAAAAAATAATGCTCATATCAATTTTTTTTAAATTTTATTTTTTGTCATGGTTTAAGTGAATCAACTCCGACACCTTAAATTGCCTACACCATAGGAGTCCAAGAGCCTTATAATACATGTTAGAGAAGTCTACAATATTAATTGGTTTTCCACTTGTAGATTGAAAATAAATACGACGATCCAATATCAATACTTTTGACCACTACATAAGTTATAGGACATAAATTCATTGAAAACCACATACTATGTGTGTAAATTCAATTGATTTAATTGAGAGGGAAAACGATAGACCACGTCTTACAAATATATAGGCTAGGCCGACTAAATGGTAGATATTTTATTTATCACGCGATTGCGAATTAAAATGTTATGTGGTAGTGTCACGATATTAGGAGCTGTAGAGTTATTATTTTTATTTAGATATAGTTGCAAATTCATAAGGATTGGATATTTCGTTATCAGTGTCTCTAATTAATTTGTCATTCTACTAGTTTATTTTTACGTTATGAGTTTAGGGCTTAGGGGCATAGCGGCTCATTCTCAAAAAGAATTAATACTACATCAGTAACGAAGATGAAAATAATATTTCAACCATTCATAAAATCAGTTTTTTTTTGTCATTTTGGTAAATTCATTGAAATTAATGATTTAACATTTGTTGGAAAAAGGAAAGATATTAGCTTGGTGTCCAAGAAATTTTTTAGCTTGGAGTCCAAGAATAGATTGATTACATACTAGAATTAAATTTTTGTTCCATGCAACAAGTCTTACCATGTGTGAATACTTTGTAATACCCTATATATGGTGACATATCATTAAATAAAATCATCAAGCTATTATCGTGAATTACATTCTTCCTTAACCTAATGGTAAGAAAAACCTAATGATGTCTATACCATTCAAGATGGTGTCAGAGCGGGTTGACGACGGTGGACCAAACTTAACTAATTCAATAATATATCTAAATTGAATCAGAAATAAATGATTGTCCTAACAATATACTACATCTAAGCTTAAAATTTAAGCTAGTTGTCCAATTGATAGAAATGTCCAATTGCTCTAAGGTTCACCTTGAAGTTCTAAGAGAGATGGTGTTGATAATTGATACTTAAATGTAAAAATATAACTATTCCACATCATCTAAAGAGAGAACTAAAATTAGAGTACTATATAAATCTCATGGATCTCTCCTCTCATCAAATTTAGGATATATTCCATGAATTTCTACCAATATTAACAAAAAAGAAAAGACTCTTTTGTCACTCACAATATTTGAATCAAATTTATTAAAAATCATCTAGCACTTTTAAGCGGTTAAGCCTATCATTTATTGATGGATATAGCATTATTTCTTATATGTGTAGAGCATTCTCCAAATATTAGGTATATTTAGCATTATTGCACCATTTTTTGTGTCCCCATTTTGTCTTTTACTAAGATTTTTAGAAAATTGCATATCAATGTAAAATAAAATGTTAGTAGTGCATAATTTCCGCAACATATAAAATCGTGTACATGAAGTGTTGCTGCAAGAGTATTTTGGGAACAATGACTACCATTTTCATAATATTAATTTTAATTTTTATCCGAATGTATATACATAATATTATATATACACTATAAAATTGAATAATTTCCTTTTACAATTTAACTTTGGTAGAATAGGGTATTTTGGATTTATGTACTTTCCTTTTACAATTTGCCTTTGGCTAGAATAGGGTATTTTCTCTTGTTAGTACTTTCTATCATCTTTTTCAACTGTATTATTAGGAGGAATGTAATTTTCTTTTTAGATTTCTTAGTACTTTTTAATTTTCTATATTTAGAATCTACGAAAAGACAATGCCTATTATGTGGCGTTAAGACATCAACATTCGACATCGACTATGTAGAAACGAACTTTGCAAATTTGACAAATAGATAGGTACACAAGGAAATATGGAGTAATTCAATTATTAATGAATTACTAATTAGAAAATTCTATATTCATAAATCACGGAGTAATCGACAATGGGGGAAATGTATTTTTATTGAACTTCACGAACAATATTACATTCTTTTGACTAGTCATAGCAATCTATTACATGGTGGAAAACAATTTGTCTTCGAAATTGATACTCTATTCTATTGAGTTGTCTTTTCTATTGAAATGGCTAAGAAAACTAGAAGAAGTTGAGAAAATATACAAAAATGAAACAAAAATGGGTGCAAGTAGTAACACACTAAAAACAAAAGTGATAAATGTAGTTGTCGTAATAAGTGCAAAAATACTATGGACTTGCCAAAAGTTAGTTTGGCGTTAGCCCTTTTTAAAATTACTTTTTAATAACTTTTTGCTTGCGGCAAAGATAGTTTCTTTAACAATATTTTACATTATATTTTTACTATAATTTGCCACTGTTATTTCATAGAAAGTGAGGTCCAGGTACTATTATTGCTATTTTTTCTGCCTAAAACCATTTAACTTCTGTACTTCCTAATATTTTTTTTTATATTATCGTTTGGTGTACTTTTTTTTGCTAAATTATATAGTCGTCTTAGATATTGTGCAGAAGTTAGATTCATGATATTAATTTTAATCTTTACATTTTGACTTATAGCAAAATTATGTTATGTTTTCTAAATATAAAGATGAACTTTTAACATAAACAAAAGTTTATAAAAAGGACTTAGTTTTTATTCACAAAAGTAAGGGCCGCAATTCTAACAAAAGCACTGACGAAATTAAGAAACATAAGACAAATAATGTTTTACTAGTAGTAATTTACAATACATAATCACTCAAAGAATATAGGCTCTTTAGAGTTTTCACACTGATTACGAATTACAACTAGAAAAATCAGCTTAGGAGTTTAATACTCCGTTTGTCCGAGAAATAATATCCACTTTTATCATTTCGGTCTGTCTGCAAAATATTATCCACTTACACTAACTCATTACACTCATATTTTATTATAAAACTAATTTATAAATATGGAATCCATATTTTACTAACTTTTACCACTTACTTTTCTTCACATTTTGTAAAACATATGCAAAGTCAAATGTGAAAAATATTTTGCAGATGGAGGGATTAATAATAATAGTAATAGCCGTTGAAAAAATTATAAAATTTGGTTAAATTCTTCAAAGAAACTATGAGTTTAAATTTATTTTTCAATTTTAAATCATACTGTATAATTTTTTGGGTTAATGTGGAGTATTTGATATTACAATTAAAAAATTATATGTGACCAGACTGATTAAATAATCTGTCTATTAATAAATAAAATAACATCATTTGGTGGACAAGTAGTATAGTACTGTAGTATAAATAATAAGAGCAGATTTTTTCATAATTTGATAATTAAAAATAAATTTAAATTTCTTAATTTTAGCTGTTTTTAAAAATTACTGTATGAAAATTTATATCCGACTTGAGTTTATTTGCAAAGAGTTTAGCTTAATAATAATAAAGACAATAATGAAACGATAGCATATTTAAAAAAAAGGGCCCCACCTACACAGTTTATTTCGGCCGCCCCAATTTGTCGTCTCTCTCGGCTCCTCCTTTCGCTCCGTCGTTGTTTTGCCTTTGACCCTCTCTCTGCTCTATTATGGTAATTTCGCACGCTACCTTCAATTTTCCTCTCTTCTTTATCCACCATATGTATTTCTTTAATTGGTAAATGCTATTGCTTGTTTATATAACTCTCTCTCCTTGTTGTTATGTTTTCTCTTCTGGATCTTTTCTAGTTCTCTTTGGGTGGCCGAGCTGCTCAATCCCTCTTTCTGGCTTCAACTTCGGCGAAACTGCATACACTCGGGCGAAGAAATAGCAGCGAGCTCGTCAAAAATTCATAAAGATATTCGATCATCAGCGAGTGTAATTCCTCTGATGGCGGGCAGTAATGAAGTAAATGCTAATGAATCAAAGGTAATTTCACTTTCTGCGATTAATCACGAGGGTTTGCGGTGAAGAAATGATTTTTTGAGTCGTAAAGACTCGATTTTTACATTTGATTTTGAGGGTTTTGGCTGTGCTCATTTGTACCGATTTAGCAGCCCCCATAAGTCGAATTTACGCCCGCGTGTTGGGTTTTTTCGGGTGGTGGTTTCTTTTTATGTACATCCAATTTAATCTCCTCTGTTTCGAGTTTCTGTTTTAGCCCTTTTCCCCTTTTCCCAAATTGATGATGATGATTGATGATTGATGATTGGGATTAGCTTAGCTCTGCGTCTGTTTGAATTTATGTTTGTGAATCAATCAATCTCACAGTTAATTCCCGCTGCAGCGAGTGGTTCCCCTCAATACATGGATCTTGATTTCCAATTTCAAGCTCGCCTACAACATGCTCCGCCGATCGGACGGCACTTTCAATCGCGACCTTAACGAATTTCTCGACCGGAAAGTCCCCGCCAACGCCCTCCCCGTCGACGGCGTCTACTCCTTCGACGTCGTCGATCGCGCCACCAGCCTCGTCAACCGCGTCTACCTCGCCGCCGCCGACACCGACGCCCCCTGGGGGATCGCCGAGCTCGAGAAGCCCCTCAGCACCACCGCGATCGTCCCGGTCATCGTCTTCTTCCACGGCGGCAGCTTCGTCCACTCGTCCGCCAACAGCGCCATCTACGACACCTTCTGCCGCCGCCTCGTGCGGACCTGCGCCGCCGCCGTGGTCTCCGTCAACTACCGCCGATCCCCCGAGCACCGCTACCCGTGCGCGTACGACGACGGCTGGGCGGCCCTCAAGTGGGTCCACTCGCGCTCCTGGCTCCGGAGCGGACCCGACGCGAGGGTCCACGTGTACCTAGCCGGGGACAGCTCGGGCGGGAACATCGCCCACCACGTGGCCGTCCGCGCGGCCGAGGAGGGCGTCGACGTGCTCGGGAACATCCTCCTCCACCCGCTCTTCGGGGGCCAGGCGCGGACGGAGTCGGAGATGCGGTTGGACGGGAAGTACTTTGTTCGGATTCAGGATCGGGATTGGTATTGGCGGGCGTATTTGCCCGAGGGGGAGGATCGGGATCACCCGGCGTGCAATGTGTTCGGGAGGCGCAGCCGGAGCATCGAGGGGCTGAGCTTCCCGAAGAGCCTCGTCGTTGTGGCCGGGCTCGATCTCGTCCAAGACTGGCAATTAGGGTATGTTAAGGGATTGGAGGAGTCAGGGCATGAGGTGAAATTGCTGTATCTTGAGAAGGCCACCATTGGATTCTACTTCTTGCCAAACAATGACCATTTCCATTGCTTGATGGAGGAGATGAAGGCCTTTCTCCACTCCTAAGCCTAACAACTATTGTTAATACTCCTACATTGGTGTCTAGTTTACATCATTCCCCCCTTTTTTGGTGGATAACCATCATAAGTCATGAGATCGTCACTCTATTCAACCAGTCGATATCCATGGGGGAGAAGCTAATTGGGCAACATGGATCAGGCAAATCCATGGTGTTATAATCTTGTGTACTATAGAAATCTATACTAGTATTGTTTGCCTTTATGTAACTAGTAAGCCTACTATGGTTTCCACTTGTATGTCAGTAAATATGGAGTAATTTAGAAGGGCATCTTATATTTTTGATCTACTTCTGACTATGTAATATGTAGGCCTTAGTATATATGATGAATCTATAAAAATTGGAGTTGTATGATCATAGTATAAAATTTGCTGAAATGGGAAAATGGGGATGGGACCAAGCTTGCCATAAAAGTAGAGTATCATATGTTTCATTCGTATGTTGTGTAACTGTGTCTGTTTCTTACAAAATCTCCCAACTCTCAGAACTGTGAAGGTATATATAAACTGTTTTTCACAGAGATAGAAAGAGAATTTGTTGAAGATTTATGTGAATTCAATTAATGGATTAATAGCCTCAGCGCACTACCTTAAAACCAACAAATGAAGACGTATATATATAGTAGGAGACTAGGAGTAGTATATTATTTATGGTTTGTTTGTTTGTATGTGTGTATGTATAAATGGGTGCCTGCTATAAAATTCGCAACAGCGTAATAAAGAAGTGGTGGACCAAGGAACCCCCACAACTAAAAGCAACGAACCCCGTCCACCAAAGAGGAGAACATATCGCCATCTTGATTCATGCCAAAAACAAAAATATGATAAATTTATATGAAATGGAAAATTAAATAAAGTTTGATTGGACATTAGTCCAAATAATGGGATCTCACAATCATCAGCCCCTGATTTCATTAATTCTTGATGCTTTCTTTCTAGATGATTTTGCCCCTTTTCCTTGCTAACAAATCACTATCCTATTTTTCATTGTTATCTTTTTGCCTTGCCCAAACTAACATATCACCGAATCATAGATTCATAGTAGTAGTAAATTCTTTAATTTCAATTGATTTTTAGTAGGTGCTAAATGCTTTATGGATATGCTTACTGTGCCAATCCACAATTTTCAAATTAATTTGGTAAGCATAATTGAAAAAAATTAGGACATTTTATTCTTTAAAAAATTGTACTATAATTTTAGACCAAATCTCGAGACGTAAGTATTCACATATTTGTGATCCAATTATACTACGATCATCTATTAATCATATTCGATTAAAATATCATTTGACGTGGAATCCATATAAAATTATAAGGGCTTTGGGGATTGGGGTGCAATATGAATCTAGTGAAATGAAAAAATAGAAAAGAAAAGAAAAGAGAAAGCGCACACAGTTGTATGTTTCTTGATAACAAAAAACTAATAAGTAAAATGTTCTAAATTTCAACTCATAATTAGGACCACATTGATATTGAAATCCCCATAAAATCCTTTAAAATTACGGTTGTTGGGATTGCTTTAATCGTGAGTGTTACTAAATGGCAAGAGAAACAGGTAAGCTTAGACAATGACTACAAATGATAAAAACACTCCTGTTTCACGTTTCACTTTTTCTAGGATTTATGTTCTTGGAACGCCCACGACACTATTCATCCCACTGTAATTAAGCTGTTTCGTTTAGACATGTACATTAAGATATTACTTTAATGAATTAAATAGAGAACAAATAAAGTATTATAAAAAAATATATAATAGATAAATGAAGAGAATGGAATAAATAATTAAATGCAAGAAAGAATACAGTAGAAATTAAATACTGTACTAATTTTCCTCAAAAAATATAAAGAATTCAACTATAATGGGAGGACAAAAAAATCAAATACACCTTATTAACTAGAGTGGGACATCGTGTACAACATGTCTTTAATTTTTTCGTCTTTTATCATTATTTATGGGTCTCATTTTTAACACTTTAAATTCTTTTTTATTTCATATACTAAAAGTTCTACTCCATTTTGTTTCATATAATTAATAATTGTGTAGATCTTAAATTAATGCGAACAATTGAAAAATATAGTATTTTTAAATTACTTAATATTTTCTCCATTTGAAACCAATACAAATTAAAAAAAATATCAATTACATTAATTAAAAGGGAATGAAAATAAATAAAAAAATTAATAGCAAGAACCAAAAAACAATAAAAATAAACGTAAAAAAAGCGAAAAAAATATATTTGAGGCCTTTTGAACTTGGGTGGAGGAAGAAATACATATTTTAGGTAGGGCAAAATGTATGTTGTTGTGGACAATGATAAAGCGAGAAAAATAATATTGTTGCTCTTATTTAACTTCATTTTTATCTTCTTTCGATGACTTTTGTGGTTGGAGAAACGTTGGTTCATTAATTAAAGAAGATCAAGCATCGACACTATAAAACAATTACTACTACATAAAATTGATTCTTTTACCTCTAAAGAAAATCGAAATATTTTATTTGATTAGTTATTGTATTTTATTTAAATTTAAATTTATAAGATCCGAAAATTTATATTCGATTCCCATTTTCATTTTATATTTCTAAATTAATTTCATTCCCAACTAGTTCATTCATTTGTACTAATATTTGGTGGTGCAGTTCTATGAGTGCTTGTTAGCCCAAATATTATGCTACAACTATTCAGTCCTGGGTCGACAGTATATATTTTCGACAGCCCAATATTTATTTCAACGTAGCCCACTATTATCCGGTGGGCTAAATGAAACTGGATGACCCGACAAAAATAAGTGTACTAATTATCAATGGGCTAAGAGAATTTAGAACTGTACCCATGCTTGGATTTTTTTGACTATATATATAAAGAGTCTGGCCCAGTCCAACCCACTTTAAGTAAAGTGTCCACATATCTTGAGAATATTTATCATGTTTATTTGACATGTTGCTGTAGTAATTATGATAACAGCTGCATCAATTAATTTTTGAATTTGTGCTCAGATATGCACCTCCACCTTCATTGTTTGTGTTGGTTAAGGCAGGTCACTGGTTCTCTACCCAACGCTCAAATGATTCAACAAGTTCCATAAAAATTCGGTACATAAACCCAAATATCATGAGCAAATGGCATTCATCATCATCTCGATTCTCAATATACTATAATCACTGTTTTCCCAGATTTACAAAATGTTTGGTTACTATGAGTTTAGATTTCTTAAATTCATCATGGTTCCAGTGAGTACTATACTCACTCCGTCTCACTTTAGGAATCCCAATTGAATTAATCGTGCATTTTTAAGAAATGTAAAGAAAAAAAATAATGAAATGTGAATCTTATTTTTATATATTAGTTCTATCATAAAATGTGAGACCTATCACCATTAATAAAATATTTTAACAGGGACTCATAAAGTGGGATGAAGGGAGTATATTTACTATTTCTTTGCTTTATTTACTTGCAAGTTACAACTATTTCCGATGCAAATCTTAGAGTTTTTTTAAAATTGATCAAATCAATTAAGAATATTTGAGTAATTATATTTGTTGATTTCCATTTTATCCCATTGCGATCAAGTCAAGAAAATGAATACACCTCTTGTCCAACTGGGGCCGCATATACTTCGTTTGTTTAAAAGATCGTTTTATTTCCATATTTAATCATAGTCTTTCTTGTTTTACATAACTATCCCAATTTTACTGTTTGATCAATAGTAGTACAGTAGTATTTTTTTGGAGTGTTCCATATTTACAAATTATATTTTTTTATCTAATCTTGAAAACATTATAAAAACAACATTTTAACGACATGAAGGCATAGACAACTAAATTACTTTTATACTCCAAAAGCTAAAGAGAAGTTATGCAAAAGCTAAAGATGAATTACCGAGTTATAAATTGGTTAGATAATGCAAAAGCTAAAGACGAGTTAATGAGTTATGCTAATCGTGTTACTGACGGGTACGCGCATCGGTTCAACTACTTGTAGGACTTTAATTGTACATTAATTAATTATTCAAGAGTTTAAACTATGTTTTTATCAAGCCTTTAACTCTCTCATATAATCCCCTTTCAATTAAATAGAGTGAAACTGTAATTACACGCATAAGAGTGTTTAACTTTTTCTTAGATTGTTATGCGTGTTTAACTTTTTCTTAGATTGTTATTCTTTCTTAATTTAGGTGTTCGAGTTGAAAATATTGGGGAATCATTATTAATCAATTTTGTTGGTAAATAGTTGATGAGGCATATGTCCCTTTATAACTAGAAACTGCAAAAATGAAGAATCGTGGATAAAATGGAGATTTTGATTGGCTAATAATTGGAGTGACTGATTGTTGCAATAACGAGACGGGGTCATACATGAATGATTAAATGACTAATTTCACCTAACTATTCCATAGATGGATGGCAAATAGTTATGTTGGTTTAGTTTCAGCCCCCTACCCTGCAGAATTATATTCATCAATATCTACCCCACTCTAGCAACGGTTGAAGATAGCAAAACTTATGTCAGATAATTTTATTGGATGACAATCATATGATACAAAATATTCAAATAATGATGTATCATGAGTATAAACAAAACTGCATATCAATTTATTCTTTTAGAATTATAGTACTAGTAAGTATTCAATATAGTAGTGTATCAGTGTATGTTAAATTCAATAGCAACACATACTTGCAAAAAACAATCCCTTTATCTTTCACTTGTTTGAGATGCAAGAAAAGAAACTTCGAGAAACAATGACAGACCTAAATCTTAGTAATATCTTTTTGACCGTCTAGATCGTGATTAACAAATGATTTAGTGAAGACAAGGAGATACCTGTAAACTTTTTGTCAGCAAATTCTATGAATTATTATTTTAATGTAAAGCAAAAGAGATAAGTATATTCCTCACAAAGAAGGCTTTGGATATTTGTTACTTTATCCCCAACACCACATCATCTTCATATCAACCACTTCTGCTAAAATCATTCCAATAAAGACAAATACTAAATGCACACGAATATAATAATATACGAGTATAATATAATAACAGAAATAAGAAAATTACAAATTTAAGGTGCAAATGCAACTTTAAGTAGTAGTATGTGATTAAAACGCAATAAGAAAATGAAATAATGGTAAACATAATTAAAAAAAAGTGAGTGCCAACAAGATTGTGACCGTCATTATCCACAGTTGAAATGTGAGTAATAGCATATAGCATACCCAAAATAATAAATTTCTTTTTTCCCCCAAAAAATTCAGTTACGCAAAAAAGATGAAATCCCCATCTTACCCTTTCCATTGAACGCACTGCGTGGTTGGCCTTGTTTTCTGCCTCCCTGCCTTGAACGGGCAGGGCGTCTCCACGGGCAGCACCATGCAGTTGTACTGTAGGCATAGAGAGGTGCTCACCGGTATCTCCACCGTCGGATCAATCTCGATCCCGGTCAGATAATTATGCTGCAAGTAAAGAATTTCTATGCTGGCAGATAATAACCGCTCCACGAAGCTGCCCGGCACCTCCCCCGTGAACCTGTTGTTATTCAGATACAGATTTGAAACCGTAGCGAACAGCGGCGAAATTCCGCCCGAGAGGCGGTTGAAGCTGAGATCGACGGTAGGGATTGTCACTTCATTTAATGGTTGGACTGGACCGGAGAATTCGTTTCTCTGAAGCTGGAGATTGCTGATCGGGAAACTGAACACGATTCCCGGAATGCTGCCGGTGAACCGATTCGAGCTCAGGTCCACGTAGTTCAAACGGTTCAATCGAGATAGAATTCCGTCGACCGGGCCGCTGATCCGGTTCCACGATAATGAGAGGTATTGGAGAGATGGCGGCAGACCATCCGGCGAGAGAGAGCCGGATAGATCGTTGTGTTTTAGGTCGAGTCGAGTTAGGGCTCGAGATGCGAACGGAGGAACCGAACCGGAGAGGCGGTTGTGGCAGAGGATAACGTTGGATAGCGACGGCAAAGTTCCAACGACGAAGGGGATACTGCCGGTGAGCTGATTGAAGCTGAGATCGAGCGTCTGTAGCGTGCGGAGCTCGCCTAAGCCTGCTGGAATCTCTCCGGAGAGGAAATTCCGGCTGATTGCTAGAAAACGTAGGTTTTTAAGCTGAGACAGAGTGTGAGGCAATGCCCCGAAAATTCGACCCGGAACGATGGTGAACTCGGCTAAGGAGGAGAGCTTGGCGATGGCCGGGTCAATCCGACCCGTGAGGCCGGGAGAACCGGCCCGGGGATCGCCGAGATTGAGGGCGATCACTCTATCTGCGTCGCAGTAGACCCCGGCGAAGTTGCAGGGGTCCGACGTGAAATCCCAAGAGGCGAAGTAGTTGGAGCCGGGCAAATCATCCATGCTCTTTCGAATGGATTGTAAGGTGAGGAAATCGATGGGATCGAGCATCGCATAGGCCGTGATCATATGAGATACCATTAATACGGCGCCGTATGCATAGGCCTCGGTGAAGAAACGCTTCATTTTTTGGGTTGGGGGTTTTGAAAATGCTGCTAATATGCGTCGCCGCAGCACAATGCTGGAGATGGAGGGTTATAAGTTACTACTACAATTGTTCCGTGAATCTTAAATGGAGACAGCATCAAAAGTTGCAGATAAGTGTAAATAGAGGCACGGTGGTTGTGGTTGAGGAAAAAGAAAAAGTGGCTTCACATGAAAGAAAGTCGAGAGAGAGAGAGAAATTATGAAGATTTCAAGTTGGAATTTGAGATTTTTGATTGTTTTTGTTGGGTATATGAAGCTTATGGGAGAAGGTGAAAAGAGAGACAATTTTGATTATAGTAAATGTTTGGGTTTAGGGGTGAAATTAATTGGAAAGGGTTTATTAGGCGTGTGGATTAGTAGGGATAGGTTGAGTCAAAGTGTCGATAGCTGGATGGACGGTGCCTCATTTTATTGGCTTTTCCATTTAATCCTCTTCCGGATTTAGTTTCATAATCTCAATTTTTTGAGTGGAAAAATGAAATTAATTTAGATTTTGGGGTGGGGTGATGGTGACGTGTGGAGGCACGTAATAAATATGACCGCTGCCTAGATGGTGCCACGTTGGAAGAGGGAGAAGAGTGGACGCACAGCTGGAGGTGGTCCCGCTTCAGCTCTGCTGTGATCCTCTGTATCGCGGTGCAGGATGGAACTGCACTTTTGTACCTTTTGTTTGTTTCTTGACTTAACTCATTTTCTGTCAAGTTTCAGAGACTTGACTGTCAAGTATGTGTGAGCTTCACTGATATTTGATGTGTTTTAACTTTAAATTTGTGGACTAATATACATATTAATTTACTATTTTTAAGAGTATTATTTTCTATTCCAATTTGATTGAGTCGTATTACTTTTTGAGATGTTATAATTTAGTCGAGTCATTTTCCTCTATAATAATAAATAAAACATCAAATTATTTTTAATTTAATTCATCTTATGTTTTGATCTTTCTTATCTCATCTACTTTATTATCTTTCATATTTTATTTTATTTATATTAGTTTCATTTCACACAAGTTTTCAATTTTTGTGAAAAAAATGTCTCAATTAAATTAGGATAAAGAGGGTATATATTATTTGCATTTGTCTATAATTAATCTCAGTACTTTTATGGCTCAAGTTTTAAGATTGATATAAAATCTACTCTATTTGTCTCAACGAATATTAATTTTTTTTTGTTTCAATCAAGATGAATCATTATTAAAAATAAAAATATTTGTATTTTTTATTATTGTATTCTCTATCTGTAGGGATCAGACCACTCGGGATTCGCTAATTACCGGGACCTCTTTATTGCAAATGATCTGAGATGGCTAATCTCAGAGTTACAAGCCAAGATACAAAGTATACAGTCGAACTATACAATCTACTTGAAGCTAACAAGATACAAGGAACCCTAGCACTAATAAGAAACCTTGACCGGTTCTGATTCCATAGCTATCTCTTTGAATCTTGACCTGCACACTAAGTAGAACAGTTAGTATAGAAAGAACTCAGATCCTAAAGGATCTGACACAAGAGTAATCAGAAAAACACAAGTAATAAACCGAGGGACTTTGGCTCAGGTTGCACACGCAACTTCACAAGGGCCAGAGACCTCCACCGTCTACACCACGAGTCACAAAGGAGCACCGTGAGACTGAACAACCCAGAAACCCTAGGGATTAACCGATTACTACTTCACAGAAGCGATTCACCACAGAAATCACAAGGTCTCGTCTCAATCACCAAGAACACAGCCAGAACATCACCAACTGCCTCTCACACACCAAGATCTTCTCAATACTTCACCGAATGCAAAAGATCAGAACTCAACCGTTCGATCACCAACAGATCCACCTCATCAACACAACGTTGAAAGGATCTCACTCTTCCTCACACAACAAGAGAAGGAATGATCGGAGAAGATGACCGGAGAAGAATGAGAGAGAGAGCAGTTGCTAGAGAGAAGGCAGAGCAAAGAGAGAGAGGGAGATCTAAGAATTAGAAACGGCGGATAGGGATAGAGTGAGTTTAACTACTCACAAAAAACACACCCTAGATCCAACGGCCAACATTCACAATCCGGGTGATAATGCCACGTGGCAGCCATCGGTTAATCCCAGGTAAGTTACGGGCCACAACACATTGGGCCACAAATAATAGAATCTGGACTTCGAATTAATTAAGCCCATAATTAATTCATCCAGCCCAATTCACAATTGGTCCATATATCTCACATACTCCACCTTGGACCACATTGGGTAAACAGTGGAGAGCCCTGGTCCACGTGTGTCTTCATCACAGCCTACAAGGTAAATCCAAGACACCAAAGAACAAGGTTCATTAGTCAAGGAAATACCAGGTTGCCTCTAGGCACCAGAGGACTAAGGTCCATTAGCCAAAGAGGTCTTTTGACCCATAGACACTAGAGAAACAAATCCTCAAGTCTGGGTCATATTATCCGAGGGACATGCAATGCTAACCACAATCAAAGTGCAATTTTTTGATGCATGAAAGCAATTTATCAACAGATAGACACTTAGTGCCCATATCTGCTGGGTTTTGATCAGTGTGAATTTTATGCAATGCAATCTCACCCTTTTCAACAACATCTCTAATAAAATGAAACCTAACATCTATATGTTTGGTTCTATCATGAAAGA
This sequence comes from Salvia hispanica, assembly GCF_023119035.1. Taxonomy (NCBI): domain Eukaryota; kingdom Viridiplantae; phylum Streptophyta; class Magnoliopsida; order Lamiales; family Lamiaceae; genus Salvia; species Salvia hispanica. Next base: position 23,069,603 of record NC_062969.1, read on the forward strand.
CCGGGTTTTTGCACAACTGAATAGCAGATTGACTGTCAGAATATACAACAGGCAAAGACTTAATAAATTTCAGTTCAGAGAGCACTCCCTTGAGCCAAATGGCTTCTTTCATGGCTTCTGTTATAGCAATGTATTCAGACTCAGTTGTTGATAGAGCCACTATGTGTTGGAGTTGAGACTTCCAGCTGATACAAGACCTACACACAGTAAAAGCATAGGAAGTAGTGGACTTTCTCTTGTCCCTATCATTAGCATAGTTAGAATCCACATAGCCACACAACTCAACACCATCATCACACTTTGAGTAACACAGACCATACTTAGCAGTATGTTTCAAGTATCTCAACAACCATTTCAAGGCTTCCCAATGCACAGGGCCTGGATTAGACATGTATCTACTAAGCACAGAGACAGCATAAGCAATATCAGGTCTGGTACTGACCATTAAGTACATCACAGAACCAATAGCATTTGCATAGGGAATCTTTTTCATGGCAGCAATATCATCATCAGACTTAGGACAAAGATCTTTACTCAGTAAAAAATGTGCTGCTAAGGGAACAGAAGCAGTTTTAGCAGCAGCCATATTAAACTTTTGAAGAATCTTAAGTACATAAGGCTCTTGGTGAAGCACCAGGATAGACTTCTTTCTATCCCTGAAAATATTTATCCCCAATATTTTCTGAGCATCACCAAGGTCCTTCATGTCAAAGTTCTCACTTAGAGCAGTTTGCACAGACTTAATAGACTTTAAACAAGGTCCCATTATGAGCATATCATCCACATAAAGCAACAGAAAAACAGGAACACTGCCAAGATCTTTAACATATAAGCATGCATCAAAGGTGCTCCTAACAAAGCCTAGCTTCTGCATACAAGAGTTAAATTTGATGTTCCACTGTCTAGGAGACTGCTTCAAACCATATAAAGCCTTTTTTAACAAGCAAACATGATTGGGAAACTTAGGGTCAACAAAACCTTCAGGCTGTTTCATATAAATGGGTTTATCAAGATCACCATGAAGGAAAGCAGTTTTAACATCCATCTGTTTCATTTCCCAATTAAAGTGAGCACACAAGGCTAACATAAGTCTGACTGTGGTAAATTTTACAACAGGGGCAAAGATCTCAGTGTAGTCTACCCCCTCTTGCTGAGTAAACCCTTTGGCCACTAACCTGGCCTTGTACCTAAAACCATCAATCTACTTGAAGCTAACAAGATACAAGGAACCCTAGCACTAATCAGAAACCTTGACCGGTTCTGATTCCATAGCTATCTCTTTGAATCTTGACCTGCACACTAAGTAGAACAGTTAGTATAGAAAGAACTCAGATCCTAAAGGATCTGACACAAGAGTAATCAGAAAAACACAAGTAATAAACCGAGGGACTTTGGCTCAGGTTGCACACGCAACTTCACAAGGGCCAGAGACCTCCACCGTCTACACCACGAGTCACAAAGGAGCACCGTGAGACTGAACAACCCAGAAACCCTAGGGATTAACCGATTACTACTTCACAGAAGCGATTCACCACAGAAATCACAAGGTCTCGTCTCAATCACCAAGAACACAGCCAGAACATCACCAACTGCCTCTCACACACCAAGATCTTCTCAATACTTCACCGAATGCAAAAGATCAGAACTCAACCGTTCGATCACCAACAGATCCACCTCATCAACACAACGTTGAAAGGATCTCACTCTTCCTCACACAACAAGAGAAGGAATGATCGGAGAAGATGACCGGAGAAGAATGAGAGAGAGAGCAGTTGCTAGAGAGAAGGCAGAGCAAAGAGAGAGAGGGAGATCTAAGAATTAGAAACGGCGGATAGGGATAGAGTGAGTTTAACTACTCACAAAAAACACACCCTAGATCCAACGGCCAACATTCACAATCCGGGTGATAATGCCACGTGGCAGCCATCGGTTAATCCCAGGTAAGTTACGGGCCACAACACATTGGGCCACAAATAATAGAATCTGGACTTCGAATTAATTAAGCCCATAATTAATTCATCCAGCCCAATTCACAATTGGTCCATATATCTCACACTATCTACTAACACATAAAATAACGACGTACAAAATCTTGTGTCGTCTAATAATGGGATCATTTTTCTTGAGATGGAGGAATTACTACTATATGCAATAAAAATGAAATAAGATAAATAATATTGAGTAAAGTAGTATACTACTCCATCCGTCCCATATAATATGCACCATTTAATTTTTTGGCACAAGATTTTATGTAATGTTGTTTTGTGAGTTATTGAACATAGAGTGAAGTAAAAGAAAGGAAAAAGTAGATATAATATTAATATGTTTTAGTAAACATTTCGTTTTTAATGGGACAAAAAGAGAGTACTATTATTTGGATTTGGGGCCATATATTGTGATGGGAAATTGAAAATGAGGTCTTGAATACAAATATATAATAATGTTTGGGACTTGGTATTGTTTCATTGAAGATTTGAATCAATCATCTTTTAATATTTTTTTTATATGATCGAAACCAGTATAGCGGCATTTATTTTTTTGTGAATCTACTTATTTAATTAGTATTTATTTATATAGTTATTTAAAAGTTCTAACAATCATATGTTAAATTTTATAATCACAATATTTTTAACTGATGAGATAATGTTGTTTTCTTTCTAGAAACAAAATGCATTATGATCATTAAATAGTTAAATATTGTAATTATAATATTTTGAAAGTTGTGCTGAAATTACAAAATCGAGTTGAGATTGTCTCATTTGCCATTACAATTAATTCTATATAGTAATATACATATATCAGTGTGATATTAAATGATGTTTTTTTTGTGTATCCTATGAAATGCGGCATTTCATAAATTGAAGCAAATAAGTGGAACGTTAGAACTTCGAATTCGATTTTTGAAAAGGCTGAATGTGGAATCGATATTTAACTTGAGTGGTACATTTATATCTGAAGTTCGTTACAACGTCGGCTTCATAAATTATGCATTCAATTGTAAGCCTAAACATTTATAACAGTTTGAAATTTATTTCATTGCAATTGGTAGAAAATGTAAAGACAACATCAATTTTGTCCATGCCTGAACATTTTTTTTTTCATTTTGAGGGAAACAAAAAATAAGTTAAAGAATGAAACTAGCTTCTAAATTTGTTGGTCTTTTACAACTAAAAAATCCAACATTAGAAAATGTACGATAATATCATAAATATTAAAATATGCATCGTGTCTTCACAGTTCACACTAGCACAGTTGCACGAGCTTGTTGAAAAAAAAAAAAAGTTGGAACAATATTATATACTACTAGTAAAAGTCCAAAACTAATTATCGTCTATTATTCATCTTCGGCGTCGGTGCATTGAATTCATTTTGATACTTATTTTATGCAATTTACGATTAGAGGAAGAATAATCATTCATTCTCTTCGATAATTTGATAACATTCTCTACTTCCTCCCTATCAGTTGAGACAAGATTCCAACTAGAATTCGTCCTCAAACTGAATAAAATAACATTAATAATTTCAAAATTTATTTATATTTCATATTCTCCCATCCCCTGAAAATAGAAATTTCAAATTTGGTAGAATGGCAAGATTTTATTTATATTTTGCACAATACACTAGCAAATAATTTATTTATATGTATACTTGAAGTAAGCAAATAACAATCTTATTTTATTTGTATTTTGTACAATACACGTATATTACCATACAACGAATATATATTGATTAATATTTTACGAGAGTGCAAAGTAATTATAGAAATGGTCCACTGTCTGTGCATATGTAGCTCAGTAGCCTCGGGTTGACACAATAAATTGATAATGTAGTCTATTGCATGATATCAATTTTCAAGATCCCTATTGTAATGAGTTTTATTACACTACTAAGAACTGAGCACCATGACTTATGATGTTTAATTTTCCAATGACACTTTACAGAAGATACTAGTTTAAACACGTCTCCCTAACCTATCTATATCTGGATATAGTCTATAGGGGGTGTATTAGGGTTCTTCACAGCTCTTTGGTGTTAAGCTTCAAACAAATTGCAGCCCTTGGATCATTGAATTGGATGGTTATGATCAATGCATTATTAGACTATAATGTTGGTAGACTTTAATGTCGGTATAAGACTAATTATATCACGATCTTCTTAGGAAGGTCTGGATCAAATAATGGAAGAAAACGGTGCATCAAATAATAGCACTGGGCCATGCTGTTAGCTATGAAGCCGGAACAACAATACCTAGTATAGGATATTAAGACGACCATGTTGATTTTTCATTTATTAATTTGATTATAGTAATAGTAATTTATATATAGGCATGTTTTGTTATTTGTTAATTATTCATTTAATGATTATATATATAGGTGAGACATGTGATTGTGTATTAAAGTCTCAGCGGCTTCTTGTTGGAAGCTTATGAAAGACAATTTGTTTGGCCGAAAAGTTGCATATAAAAGGGTCTATTCATAAATGCAAATTCAGGACATTACGATGAATATGCTAATACAAATAGATTAATTGCGCAATAATTTATGAAAACATCAATGCAGATACATAATCATATATATGTAGTACTCCTACACAGTCCTACTTCTTAATTTCTCTTTATGGCACATTTAATTTATACTTTACCATCATTATTATATATAACAAAAACAAATATGGCTTATCAGTATATTAACTAACATAGAAAATCAGTTAAGAAAAACTCAATATCTAATGTACATTAAGATATGTAAGTATGTAACATTCTAGAGTGTATACTATTTTTTGGTTATCTAATTGAGTAATGTGTACAACAAAAGAGATTGAAGTTTTCTTTAAATAGTGAAAAGGGCTCGAGTTTGGTGGTACCAAAGATAATCAAATAGTACTAATGAGAAATAAAGTACTAGTACTACTTACTACTAGTATTCAAGAATCCCATTTTTATGAAGAGTGATCAATATAGTTCGATTTAGAAGCTAATAATGAAATTTGAATTCGAGATATTTAATTTAAATAATATTTACTTGGATTCGAAGACTATCACAAAAAATGCGTAGTAGGAGTAGTTTTTAAAATGGGATTAAGGTGAACGGAAAAATTAGATGAGATTGTATTAGGATTAGGCATAGCCGCATGGATTTCTTGTAGAAATGGAAAAAGGCTCTTTTCCTATTGATTAATGAAATTTTGCAAAGAACGCAACGTGCATTAACCACTTGACAAAAACACAAAACTGCAAATCATTAGTTTAACTGCTGAAAAATATTTCTAGTATTATCACTATAGATAGTATTTTATTTTAGTCAATCTATCTATATATATACACACACAAACTTGTTTTATCAGATCTAAATTAAATATATATTAGAAAAAGAGTCAAAACTTTGTACTAGAAAAAATGAATGAAAGAAGAGTAGACAGAGAAAGATGGAGTGGAAAGTAGATACAATTGTAGCTGTAAATTGCAAAAGTCCCGCAAAACTGAGCATGCTATAAAAAGATAAAAACAAAAGATTCACATTCACAGCACAACTGCACTTGCATATAATCTTTCTTACACAAAACAAAGAAATATTACTCTGATTCATATGGAATTTTGCAACTCTATATAATAAAGGAATCTATCCAGAACTAGACTACTCCTTAAAAAAGAGATTTAAAAAGAAAAGACTACAAATTGGCCCAGCCCAAAACTAAAGGGTTATGGTTTGGAAGATAGAAACAAAATAAAAGGAACGTTAAAGAAAAATAAAGCTTCGGAATCTCAAATACTTTATCTTCATGTAATCCACGTAGAGAGAAAAAGGCTTTAAAAATCGGCCATAAAAATCATGAAATATTAGTACATCTTTTCCAACACAAAATGGCAGATAAAGAAGCATAATATTGATTCCATTACTTTTCTGTAATTCCATTTCATTCTTTTTTCTGTTCATGGAAAACAAATGTTACACAAATTGGAGCAACTGGGTTATGTCATCTGTACAAAAGATGGGTCGATCAAAAATATCGATAATACAGCAAACGTGAGAAAACCATATCCCAAAATTCATCTTCTTATATCAACCCTTCTCCAGAAACAGCAAGAATGTTATATTTACAACAGTATACATACCATACTACAGAGGGTAGTAGGGTGCAGATGTGTATCATGTATCTGGTATATAGTCGTGATTCCTTTTCTGAATAAGCAACCAACCTGCGATTAACACAGAGAAACACATTTTACATCAGCACAAGAAAGGCGTCAAGGATGTCTGCAGCTTTGATTTTCTAGCAGTCTTACCTTATTCAGAGAAATCGAACATCCCACTAATCCAACCTTCCTCTCGAGGCCCTTCCTCATCTTCCAACTTCTCCTCAGGGGTGTCATCACCAGCCTTTGCTTCATGGGTAATAACCTCAGTTGACTGGCAACGATCGAGGAGCTCTGGTTTGTTATAGTATCCCTCCTTAAATAACGGACCAAAATCTACAGTTGATTCGATCCTCGAAGGTATAAGGATGTCTGCTTCTGAGTTGGGATTGTCAATATGCAGCGACTGCATCTCATTCCCCAGTGAGGACGACCTACTGATTGCAGCATTATCAACAAGAAGAATTCTGTTGCAGGTGTTTTGCGAAGGGTATGGAATAATTGCCCTCGACCCCCCCCTGAGACCGGTCTTATCCTCAGCATGACCACCAAGAGTCTGAGGTCTATCAATGGCCATGTGATCCAAATCAAGCAAATTCTCCATTCGTCTGGATGACCCTGGTGTAAAAGTACAGAGCTTGTGTTAATCATGTGACATAACTCAAGATGAAAGATACTGTAAACGTATAATCTCGATAAATGGATGAAAATGAAACTATCATCCGGAAGTAGCATCACTGCAAACTGTACATAAACTACAAATCTTCACATTTTAAGCAGGGCCCAAAACAAATCAAAGTTCCATCGGGGGAAATACACGGTTATCACAAAACCTAAATGGTAACGCATCTTACCTCCTTCTGAGCTTTCTGTAGAGCTAAAAGAGGGCGGCTTGGAATGAGAAATAATACTTGCTCCATCAGTCTTTTCTTTAGTTTGATCACTACTCCCGGAATCACTAAGATGTTTCTCGTCAGCAGGTATAGAACTGCATAAAAGAACCAAGTGAAATGCCGATAGGAAACATTATACACTACAGCTAACCTTGTATCGGAGTACAAAAAACAAATTACAGGAGAAAATGACTTATGTACCAGCTAACCAAATAACCATCATAAAGAGCTGTTTCCTGTTTAATGTTGTGCCAGCAGCTAATGGATGACTAGCAATGATAGATCAAAGAGGCTGTCAATTGCATTTCATGGGAAACTGATTGAGAAATGAGAACTGTAACCATCTAAAGTTTTCAGCAGTACCTCTTTAATATACACTGCATCTTCTGAGAGATTGCAATTAGAAACACTAATACCCATCTAACCCTATGCACATGCCATCCATACTATTCACTCATGAAAATGCAACACAGAAATTGACGATTTAGTGAGACTGTTAGCGCACAAGCAAAATATACTTAAAAAATATTTGTATATCAGAAAGATCGCATTTCACGTACTTGAGATGTGGTAAAGTTTTAAGAGTATTTCAATCAAAGACGTGGTCACTATACTATGCAGTAACCTTTGTTGCTGCTTATCTCAAATTCTTTTAGAGCAGTGGGTAATTTCCTTTCCTCTAACAAGCCTACAAGGAGTTTGCCGGGAAGTTGGGAACTGACAGATCCAACATTTGTAGATTGTATTTTTGAATATGATCCGTGAGGGAAAAAAGAACATACTAGATGTAACTGAGAGAATAATAGCCAAGTATGAGGTACCGACCTGTCAATCCAGCCAGATCTTGTTGCTCTAGGAAAATTATCAATTATTGGCAACAAATCTTTGTGCCTTATCTCAAGCTCATGTGACGAAGCCTTCTCAATTTCATACTCCCCACCTGGACCACATTCTTCGATTGGAGAGTCCATTACGTGGAAATGCATCTAGATCAAGAATGCATATTGAGTTAAACAAGAGCATCATTAATCACAAAAATGCCAGTGACTATAAATGCATACCTTTGACTTTTGCCATAATGGTAACCTGCCAGAGTTTATTTGTACTTCTGCATTTGACAAATACCAGTGAGATCTATCAGGTGACTTCAGAGAATCAGACTTAGCTAGTTTCTTGTCACTAGAACTTGCATTCTCCTGAGAAACCATTTTGGAATCCTTGTCAATTTCCGCATCATGCAGTCCATCAAAGATACTTCCAGATATACACTCCTCTCTTTCCGTATTTTCCAATCTTCTGCATACATCCCACCATTGAGTGGGTTCTACCTTCACCCTTAACTCTTCATTTTGAGGGTTAGCTTGTGGGGCTGACAAAGATCCGGTTCTACTCTCAATCAGTTCAGGGCCCATTGAGGATAGGATGTCATGCTGAACCACAAAGCCTGATGGGGTATAAACTAAGATATGCTCCAGTGATGTACTAGTCGACTTAACATCCCGAGAACCAGTGGAGCCAGTAGAGTTAGAATTATGGAAGATGGCAGCAACAGCTCCAGAAGGCACCCATAACTTACCCACCATTGAAGCAGCAGTATTGCTTACTGAATTAAGTAAGCCAGAGTCACTGCACTTAATCCTGGTGATGGCGGAGAGGGTGCACGTAGGTGGAGGCAAAGAAGGCTGCTCATTTACAGTCAAAGATGATGTAGACCACCATGGCTGAGTGGAAGCTAAAAACAGAGAGGTACCTTGTCCGGGTTTATGTAAAGTATGAAAACCTTCATCTCCTCCATAAGGAGATAGAGCAAAGATATGGCAAGTTCCTCTTGCTGATACAATAGCAATCCACTGACTGCAACGACTAAAGCAGATATCTTGGATGACCTGATGAATGAGACAGGGAAAAACATAGGTGGGAAGGTTAAGAAATGGGTTACGAATGAGAGGAGGGAATCAGTGAACAGTAGATGAAAATCGGCATGCATATACTTACTGCACTTGTTATGCCACGATAAAGCTTGTAAAGATGCACGTAGGAAGTGCTCCAGTCACCAGAACCTGATGCCCCACCTTTATGAGGCATGATCCTAAAGATGTTCATGTTATTTCCGTGCACAGAGGCAGTAACCAGAAGGGTTCCACTTGGGTCAAAACACAAAGCCAGTATTGGACTTGTATGAGCCCTAAATTGTGCTATGACATCCGAGGAAACAAGATCCTTAACAACAATCTGTAATAATTTAAGACAGCGAGGGAAAACAATTACGAGTAGATATAGAAACTCAATATCTCTCAATGATGGAATACTAAATACAAACCTTAAATTTACCAAATTTAATTAAATACCAAGATATCACTACTTTGCACTTACCACTCCCGCATTCTCTGGTTCAGATGCTGCTAGTTTCCCAGCTTTCCAGCCAGGAGAACCACTAGGACTCTCTGGAAGCAGCTCTGGATAATACTTGGAAAGTTTCTTGTACCCCATGTCCCCCAGGTTGAGCAATCCTGCAGCTAAGTTTTTGCTAGACTCCACTGCGTAGCGAGCCATTATGGTGCCGCTACCTGGTGATGTTGATGGACTCACACTAGAGGCAAGGCTTTTTGGACTCACACGCCCCGTATTTAACAGAAATGGGCGATTAGGGGGATAAGCCAACCACCTTGAACCCAGAGCCATTGGACCATAAATCATGTTGATTCCAGATGATCCTTGCTCTCCAACTCGCGGTACAGGATACGTCAGAACTATGAATTTCTTCTCAAGAGTAAGGGTGTCAAAGCAGTAGATCTGCAAAAATAACAAATAAGTTAAGTATCTGTAAGATATCAGGTTCATGAAAAATTGGAATTTGAAGTAAGGACATTAGTGCTCAATCATCTGGTAAATCATACTTGCAATGAATTTCATTCTAACAATCATTTATAGATTGAATATACTAGGACCCGCCAATTTAAGTAACTTTCCCAATTGAATGAAATCATCCCAAGTTCCTCCATAGAAGGCAGGCTTGCCAAAAGAAAAGTATCAAGTCCAAGTCACATCACATAACTGAAAGGGAAAGAAAATGCAAATTCCACCAATCAAGGAATTGGATATCATTATTTACTCAATCACTATCTACACTGCCATGTTAATTTATGCAATTTTTTAATGGCAGCCTTGCTTCTTGTTTTTTTCCTTTTCTTGGGGGCAGGGGATTGTGGTGCCCTAGGGTGCAAATTGTAAACAATAAATCCTACGTCCATGGGTGCTTACTTGTTCTTCGAGACCAATAGCTACTACTCGTGGGCAGCATCTAACCATGAATACTGCTGATTTGAAGTCAATAACCTTTACATATTCATTCGACTTCATTGAGTAAAATCGAACAGCAGTAGGGAGTTCGATCGGGATCCCAAATGACGTATCTGTCGAACTACGTCTACTATTGCCTTGACCAGTACACTGAGCTGATGTCATTCTTTCGTTCTCATTCCCACCAACCACCACCAGTATAGGATGTGATGATTTGTACTTTCCATTACCATCACCCTTTGCAGGAGCTGGAAGCATCTGCAAGAAGGTAACTGGCCCATCACGCCTAGATACCAATTCCCTTATACCAGATGCATCCTCAACATCAAAGACCTGAAAACCTTTCAGATAACCAAGTAATAGTGCACATCTGACGGAAGTAGCACTGAGTTCTAATTTGTCAAAACCAGCCCACAAAACCTGATATAAAAAAGCATATGTATGATCAATGGTTCCAAATTCTAGTTCAAGAAAACTGACATTTAAAATAAACAATGTAATTTCAAATAAATTTGATGTTCAGCAAACAAGAAATAAAACAACAATGAGAAGTTGGTCAAAACTAGTATTAATCAAGAAATTAGTACGACTAAATTCATAGATATAGATAGAAATCAAGTTAGAAAACCTAAAATACGGCAAGGCATTAAACCAATCCAGAAAATGAATGATCAACTTCACGCAACCGTTAGTAATGATCATTAATTATTCGGATCAACTTTGGGCGAAAAATCCAAGTTGGGTCATTTCTCCAAACAAACAAGTAACTGGCGTCTCGGAATCAATCAAGAAGAAGAAAAGGAGTAGATACAAATCATACAATAACAGAATCGACTTCAAACCAGAGTCCCGTATAGCAAGATGAGAAACGATTACGCGGCGGAGACAACAACACAGTCAAGTAAGGAAGTTAGGAATATCGACCTGCTCCTTGCGATCGTCTCCAGGGGAGGAAATGGAGGCGGCGGCAGAGCGCACGGCGGTGCTAGCATTCGTCGACACCGTTTTGATGCAGGACGAGATAATCCTCAAGGAATTAGGCAGCAATTTGGTGCTCTTCCCCTTGCCTTTCTTCATTGCTCCAATAGAGATACTTCCTATCCTCAATCAGCCTTTCCCAAGCACGGAAACCACTCCACCACCGTCGCGTACAGGCCGACGCGTTAGCCGAGCTGCCGTCGATCATCAATTTGTAGGATCGCCGGAGAGAAATGACGACAGCAAAGCGAAACAGCAGCAATAATTTTGTAAAAAAAATTGGTGAAATTTGTGGGGTTTGACTTGGAAGCGAGATATGTACCTTTGTTTACTGTGAATGGACTCGGTTCGATTATATAGTTGCGTTTGTGTGTGTATAGATATAGTTATAGAGATACAGGATTCCCTCCTCTTCAAATGTTTGTTTTGGGGGTAAGCCAAATCTATCCTTGCACCAAAATTCAACTTTCAAATCAAGTCATAATAGTAATTGTTGGGTGAGTATAACTTATATCCTTTTTTGGTAACATGCATAATTGCATATTCATTCTACTCGCTTATATATGTAAACATGATTTTTTTACATTATTGGATTATTATTTTAGTTTTGCGTGCTGTCAACCATTATGATGCAATATCACGATTCACATATGGATCAATTTATATTTATACGTGTAATGTAATTTAAACAACCTTGCAAACTCTTTTTAAAGTTATCTATTAGTCTATTACAATTACAATTACAATTACAATTACGGAGTACTATATAACTACACATATTAAAAGCTAAAAATAACATGTTTTGTACTCCATATTGAATCAACTTTAAAACAATATTCATACCATGACATCTAAAACTACAAACACAATTATACATACAGAAACTAAGGGAAGGGATGCACCCTCTTTAGTCTAAGCAAAGATACATATGAGTGGTTTAAAAGTGACCAAATCCAACCAAATTCAACAAACTAACACTCTTACAAAGAATATTTTATATGTTTATGAATATAGGTAGGTCATTATAGATTACCGTATCAAAATTGTCATGAAATATACCTTATCGAAAATATCACTATGAATATTGTTATCTTATCGATTTTTCCGATGTATCAAAATTTATAGTATAACTATAGTTTTCAATACTGATATCTTATCACCTTTTTAATTTGTTACGACATATTGAATTTTTATTTAGCATATTGAAATAATGTTATACCGTAAAACTTATTTCAGGATATAACGTTATAACGGATATAAAGAAAATAATGTTTCAGAATATTTAGATAACATCTGATTAAAATTATTTATGTTTTTCATTTGTTTAATTGTTTTAACTTTTCAGCATAATGTATTTTACAACATACATCAAATTCGGTACCGTAATATAAAAAAAATGTTTATATTATTATTGCATCAAAATCTTTCAGTACAATATCATATTGTGCATACTTTTGATATTCACAATATGTGTTCAACAATATAAGGTGATATAAAGGTATTTCAATGTATTATACAGGTCTTTTTATGACTAATACATACCGACAATATAATGATATATTGTCACTAAATGCAAAATCACAAATATATACGTATACCCATGTTTTTCTTAAATTTTGAGTTGGACAATATCACATGAGTTTAATTTAGTTATTTAAGTTCATTTTGATTTTGAATTAATTGATATATCTTGAACATGTACGCACGAGTATATATAAATATTTACAGTTTTATGGTAATGGTACGTCGAGTACAGAAATGAAATTACCCGTCTCCAATTTTTAGTGTAGGTGCACAAATAGAGTGTTATATATATATCACGAACTATAACTGAAACCAAATAAGCAGTATACTATTTAAGTTGATCTATGTTTATAAATCTTCAAGACATCAACCATTTTTATCGTCAATAGGACTACTAAACAATACAGGATTAACAACCCATAAATTGGCCTCTCGTATTTGATTTGCGGTTTGACACATTAAAAGAAGTCAATATAACCACATCTACTACCGCCCATAAGTTGCTAATACAATATCTCTGAAAGTCGTGCATATAATTAATTTGCATTTATTGTAATCAATAATACTATTATACATGCCCCATCTACCATTTTAAGATATTCCCAATAGATTCCCTCAGAAAAAAGAAGAAGATATCTTCATTAGAACATACTACTAGTAACTAACATCAAATAGGTGAACATTTGTGTTATTAACAAAAATATTACTATGATCTACACATAATCACAATAAATATCCATATTTAAGTAGTAATCGTTCAAGAGAATTATAAAACACTTTTGTTAATCTTGTAATAATAGTTTACTTATTAAAATATAATCATGTATAGTTAGGAATATCCCCTGTTTGGGGTGTGCAAAAATGGCGACATCCACGTCCCTATCGACCTTTTGGATACATACACACCCACTTTAGTAAAAGGTGTAACCAACCCGAACTTCACATGGATCTCGAATCGAATATACTATCCAACTTATAAATATAGTATACTATAAAACAAAATCATATGTACAATTTACAATTTACAGCCATGTAACTTTATTTTCTCTCTCTGTAACATTAATTGCTACTTTCATCCTATAACTCTTTAATCACATATACTTGGTATATTCGGATGTCCCACAACGTGCCTAACCTAATGCACCAATTCAAACAATATTACTCCATTGTTTACCGGTTTAAGCTTCACCAGACCACCGCGGTCGCCCGTCCAGTCCTCCGTACTTCTCCGTGCTGAAGAGCTCCTTGTAATACTTCTTCCAGCTTGACAGCTTCTTGCATTTCCTGATCAGGTCTAGGCTGCCGCAGCTCCCTCTCAGAAGCAACAGAATCTGCATTTTTTTGCCATATATCACACGATAATGACACGAGCAAGCACTCTACAGTTCAAGAGAACGAAAAATTTAAAGAGGCATGCCTGGCTCATCCGTGGACGTTTGATTGAGGATTGCTGGACGCACAGTGAAGCTGCTAGGATCACGAGATTCATTTGCACAGCATTATAGTTTTCTGCAAGCGATGGATCGATGAGCTCCTGGATTTTGTTCTTCTTCAGCAGAGGCTTAGCCTAGCAAAAGGTGATAGGAAATAACAGGTGATTAAATACTGGAATAATAGCCAAAGCTTGGTACAAACTCCAACTCAAACTCAAACAAAAAGTGGAGGCTTACCCAAATAACAAGGCTTTGTTGTGAATAATCAAGGGCTCGACGCCCGGTGATGAGTTCCAACAGCAGTACGCCAAAGGCGAATACGTCAGTTTTCTCATCGACGATTCCATGCATTAGAAACTCGGGAGCTAGATAACTGCAGAGCAGAGATGAGAATTAGGACCGATGTTTCTTGAAAATTGGACAAGAGTGGTGAACTAAAATTGATCAAATTCTAGGCCGTCTCATGGTGCACATACGTACCCAAAAGTGCCTTCACATTTTGAAACAGTGAGGTGAGTCCATCGGTCTGGCAGCCATTTCGCGAGGCCAAAATCACATATCTGAAACCAAACTAAGCCATGAGAACTAAATCTTCAACACATGACAAATCTACAACCTTAGGAGGGGGCTATTCATTGATGTCGAAACTGGTAATCTGACTTATGTCATATCCGTTACTTGTAAAATAGATCCTCCATTTATGCAAATCATTAGAGATGTAAAAAAGAGATATTGGCCTAAAAACAAAGCAAATAACAGAAAACTGCACACTTTCTAGACATACTACCTGAGGTTCAAAGTCATCCCTAAGCAATATGTTTGCAGCCTTAATATCACGGTGAATGATCCTCCTTTGACAGCCCTCATGAAGGTACAGCAATCCCTTAGCAATTCCCAGCGCCACCTTGTAACGAGTACTCCACTCCACCTTTTCCACCGGATCTGTTTCGTTATAAAAAAGGACAGGGAAACAACGTAGGTTGATCTAAATTAGACAGAGTCATACAAATACTGCTAGAAAAGAAAATTATAGGAATTTTGCAATGATGCACTAACTGTGAAGCATAGAAGCCAAGCTTCCAAGGGGAGATAACTCGAGAACAAGGTACACTCCACCTTCAACACCATAACCAATCAATTTAGCAGTATTGGGATGATTCACATGCGCCATTATCCCAAGTTCTGTGAGGAAATCTGCAATTCTTTCTTCCATAGCCCCTTTTGTCAAGCGTTTGATGGCAACGAGCTGACCCCCACGCAAACGCCCTCTATACACTTCAGCATAACCGCCCTTCCCGATCAGATAACCTATTCAGAATACCATCAAACACCATCAACCAATGATTAAAAAAAGATCAATCATTTGCAAATCTCAAAGGGTAAAGCTAGCTAACCTTGGCAAAAGTTGCTGGTCGCGGTTTGGAGTTCTAACAAGCTAAAGTTCTTCCATTGAGGCTTAAAATAGTTCATATTCGGATCAAGAAGGGCATTGGGTGCACTACTAACTTGCTCCCTAAAACTACTAAATCGTTTCGACAATTTAAGCGCAGTGAGGGGCTGCAATGTGGCTAGCTGCCGTTTGGATTTGAATCTTAACAGCTTGAAAAATAAGGCCAGCCGTGAGGCTGGCTTAGGATCAATCTCCACTAGGGATTCAGAGGTGCTTGCTTTTGAGGAATCAGTTTGAGATTCTGCACTTCTCAAGAAATCCTCAAGAATCGTGTCTGGTGAGCTAGGATTTGCTTTCTCTCTCTCTTTCTCCTTCTCCATACTTGAACAACACAAATCTACTAGGCTACTATGTCTATAACCAAAAATAACACTACTTTTCAGCAAAATTGAAAATGAGGCACGAATGTATGCATAATTCACTGAAAAATTATCACATTAATTGCTTGAAAGTGAAGAAACAAACAAGCAAAAAGCACAATTCTTTCAGCAAAATGAAGAAGTCACCAAAAATAGAACGAAAAATGAGGAAAAACAAATTTACAGGAATGGAAGCACAATATAATAGGAAGAGCAAGCAATTTTGAAGCTAAACACAGAATTGGATTTGCAAATGGAAATGGTTGCCACTTTTTATCAAACACCTTGTGCCAATTACAAAAAGGAACACAACAAAAACGTATTTATTCCGCATAATTATGGCTCAGATCTAAAAGGGATCTTTATTTTCAGTAAGATTAAAGAAAGAATCAACGTTGCGCCTCCATCAAACAACGACAACGACAGCTCATAGCTTTAACAAGAACTCTCGCTGGGACTGAGAGAGAGTAGCATGAAAATAAGAGCAATACGTACGGACTGCGTATGAAAAGTGTGGAGAAACGCATACCACAGAATGGAAGCTGACAGTTTGTCGGAATTTTATCGAAGAATCTCGGACAAGAAAGAAAGCCAAGACATAGATTTATCAGAAACAGAGGTTTTCTTGCTCTGTTGAGACAAAACCAAAAATTATCGATAGCTTCTCAGTTTTCGTAACGCCGACAAAATATGAAGATCGTCTTTTTATGAGTAAAAATTTGTGGGTTAAAATTATTGGTGAAGGTGGTAGAATGTGTGCATGAAGGAAGAAGAGTGATGGTGATGATTATGTGATGTTATTCTTCCAAGATAAGCTGCTGCTACTGTTGCTTCACTACCCACCTTCATTCTTTCTTTGTAACACTAGTAGGAGTAGTGGAGTAATTCTTTTACTGTTTTTAGTCCTCGTGCAATTTCCCTTTTTTTAACCAAAAAAATTAAATAATTACTAATCAATATCAACATAATATTTTACTAAAATTGGTTTCATCTTCATTTTACACTGATGGAGGAAAATATATTTTGTTAATTTGATTTTACTATGTTTTTATTTTGTGTGTTTATCCGATTTTTATTTGGTCGGTCGGATTTGTCAGCAAACTAACAAGTGATCGGTGGAGTCTGAAAGCTGCCCACGTGCTATTTCTGCTTCTATTTTGAGTCAAATTTATTGAGCTCGTTTTTCAATTATCAAAAATTAAATGTCAATTCTTGGAATATGTTTTTAAATAGAGGCAACGGTCCAATTGTTAATTTTGTCACATTTTTAGCAATTAGGATTTGAATTTCATGAATTTAACAAAACTAAGTAATATGATAACACAGCTCTTTGGAACCTTAATTATAGCAAGCTACTGAAAACAAATCTAACGTTAATTCTCTAGTTAATAAATTGAAAATTTGATCGAGTTATTTATTGCGTTTACACGCTAATTGACTTCTTAATATTCCTTAATTATTTTCGCTAATGCAAATGGGAACAATTTAGATTTCTGTCCAATCTAAACACATAGTATATTGTTGTTGAATAGTATCTAGAGTCAGAAATATGAATTTCACCAACATAGGAGTATTAAAATATGTATATATTAATATCGCGCTCGGTTTAGAAAATCTGTATGATCCTTAAATTAAATATAACAATTTCCAAGTTCTAGCTGAATAACGCAGTTGTTTTTTTCTTCTTATCATTGTTATATTTTATAACTTTATTTTATATCGGTGGGTATGGAAAAGTCGATTTTGTTGTCTTAAAGATTACGCATCCACGTTAGTGTTTCAATATAATGCCTTTTGAAAAGGACCAAATTTATGAATTGTTCTGATCTAGGCTGTCAAATTTATGTTGTGATGTAGAATTTATATCGGATTTTATAATAAGAGTAATAATATATTGGAATGTAAAATTAAATACTAATATGACCTGTAATTTATAAAAGTATTAGCATAAACATAAACTAATTAAGCTTTCCTGAATATTACTTCTGGTAGGAGACTATTAGGTACATATAGAGAGTCTAGCCCACTATTAATTATCGAATGAGATTTAATTATTTGCATAATCATTAGACTGGAGTAACTGAATGCTCTGTCTCAGTCCCAATGTGTTTTAATCACTCCATTAATCATTTCAAAAACTTATTGCATCTTTATCTAATACACATCCGATCTTAGATGCGTACCTAATTAATCATTTTAGTTTTTACTAACTTAATATGTAGATACTTTGTCGCTAAAATCAATTTGTGTCAATTTTGATAAATTCGATAACTTCCAAAAATTTCAATTATAATTTATAATTCGATTTTCATGTCTTATTTATTCTAGGTTAAAGTTTTTCCAAATTATACGTGTATTAAGATTGATGACATGGCGTATAAATTTTGACGATGTGACTTACTATTAATCTAATACTCCACCGGTCTTATGAAACGTTTTCTTTTTATTATTATCCTATTAAAAATAAATGTACCCTAAAATGAAAACAACATCATTTTTATTTTTTCATCTCTCTTACTTTATTATCTCATTATTAATTCACAAAACACCACTACATAAGAGCAAATGCTCTCCCTAAAAACTCTCTTATTTCTCCCTAACTCCTGCCACATCAGCACCAAAATTTATCCCCAGTTTTTAGCCAACTTTTAGCCAACTGCTACAATGGTTTCTCCTTTATTTCTCCCTAACTCAACATTTCATTTTTACATCATCATTTTTAATATTATTTAATTTTCCCTACAAATGTGTTTAATAAATAGATTTATAATGAACAATTCATCGTTGTATTAATCATTGGAAAATATAATACAACGAGAAAAAAAAAACTACAAATAAAAAACCATAAAAAACAAAGATTTAAAAAACTAAGAGGGAGGGGCGTCCGGCGGGAGGCCCATCAGGATCTTCATATTTTGGATGGTCGACCAGAGGGACTGCTTCTCTTCTGGGGTTCCGCCGCCGGTGAAGTACAGCGTGTACAGCTGCGTCAGATTGGCGACATTGGCAGAGAGCGTGGCTTGTTGTATGAACTGGGGTTCCGACTGGGCATCCGACGATGCGCCCTTCCCCTTCCGCCTCCCCTTCGCCTTCTTCGCTCCCACAGGGCGCTCGTGCGGACCATCCCCAGTCAAGTCGATGGGGTCGCGCTTCCCTCACTCTCCGCACCGCTAAGTCGCGAGCGCACCGATTTCCCGTGCAGCGCGGTGTGCATCCCCGTCCGGAATTTGGGGAGATCCTTCAGCCTATCATAGATGTTCCAATACTTGAAGCCCTTCGATAAGAACTGGCCATTATACCTCTGCATGGCCTCATCTCGGACCATGTGCTCGTTCTGGCCACTCGTCATGTTCGTCATCAAGTTAGAGTATATACCGTTGAAGTGGCCGCAGTCCCTCATGAGGCGCTCCCAATGCCGGCGGATCGCCTCGCTGCCATGGTCCTTCATCGAGGCAGTCTTGTTGCTCGTGTACTTCTCCGCAACCCGCTCCCAGAACACGAGCTCAGTCTGGTAGTTGCTGCGCTCCGAGTCTTGCGTCGTGTCCGCCCAGCAGTTGGCTATAAGCTCGGACTCTTCCAGACGTAAGTAGTCCTTACCCGCTTCGACTTCTCATCGGAAGCCGTATCGATTCTCGCAGCCGTCGACGCCGGCGCCGGCGCCTTCCCCTTCCCCTCCTGGAAGGCGGCTCGGCGGGCGTTTCTTCCACCTCGTAGTCGTCCGTGCTGAGTGTCGGATCCGTTGTGTACGTCGCGTCCTGAGATCCTTCGTCGTCTGGGGTGGATCCAGGGGTGTCGAACAACGATGTGACTATCTGGGGGCGATACACATCGTCGGTTGGAGAGGGCATGCTGAGGGCAGACTGGAAGTACGGAGAAAGTCTGCGCACCGGAGGAGTCTGCAATGGGGACGGACCCGCATATGATATTGGCCGGGAGGAGAACCCATCGACAACAACGAGTTCATCCACTGCTGATTTGCTTCATCAGTGGGAAATTGCGTACTCGACTCTTTGCCCTTACCTTTTCGGAAATTATTCCTACTTGAACTCATAATTTTGAAGATTGAAGATTGAGATAATGAGATTGAAAAATTGAGAGAGAGAATGAAGATTGTGTGTGATGAATGGAGGAGGAGGAATTATATATAGTGGAGGAGAGTTAGCCGTTGGCGAAAAAAAAAAAAATTATCGCCGATTTATCGCCGAATCGCGCCCACAGTGGGCGGCGATGATTCGGCGATAAATCGGCGATAATAAGGGAGTTGGCGATGAATCGGTAGATTTATCGCCGAATTATCGTCGATTTCCCTCCAACGCCCGGCGATTTTCGGCGATTTTTCGCCGACAATAACGCCTAACCATTGGGAGTGCCCTAAAATCCCATGCCGAAAAGCAAATTTTTATTTGTAATGGGACGGGGAAGTACTTATTAAATTTACCTTTTAAATCCAGATCATCAGATCGGGGTTGACTTATAGTAGGGTCTGTGGATTTAGTCTCGACCGAGGTCACTCGAATTAGAACCTTATTGTGGATGCTCTTAGCATATTAAGTGAAGATATAATAAAGTAATAGCAAAATAAAATAAAATAATACTAATTAAAATAGAAAATAAAATGAAAAAAAAAATTAAAGTAAGAAAAGAAGTACTATACAACATCATAAGTTTTTTATTTTAACTTTGCCCCAAAAAGTATTATCTCATGTTAGTTTTCTTACTAATTGAACTCATAAAACCAAATGTAGAGTTGATTATTCTTCACAACTTTTCGTGTTCTTTATAAAATGTGCGTCAAAACTTAGTACTCCATATTTTATTAAAATTCTCAATTCGAGAAAATTTTTATTTACTGGTTGCTTGACATAATTAGGCAACAAATCGACGAGTCGCCTTTCTTTATTCTTAGGTAAACTTTTACAATTTTTCTTTCACACACCCTCAATTTCGTTAAAAAAAAAGATTTATGTTCCGATCTTCAGGTACTACTATTACTTACTATCTCAAGCGGGGCAAATAAAACAACTTTTTCATGTGGTTTAGGTTTTTCACTTTTTTTGTGAGAAATAGTGAAAATTGGATACCTTATTTTGAAAATGCTCACTATATTAGCTAGAGACCAAAACATGATTAATTATTGTGTGAATAATATATACCGTTTTAAAATATTGGTACTAGAAACGAATCATCTCGATTTATACATGGAATCTAACATCGGTCTATTTTTCAATCAAACTAGAACTAACGTGGTTGCTAAAAAAATTAAATGAATTAGTTTTATTTATGTTCCATTTCTCAATATCATTTGTGTTGGTATGAGTTTCTATACGTGTATTTACAGTCACGTCTATTTAATTACTCTACAGTCTACACCAATATAGTATTCATAATTCATAATTCTGTGATGTGAAGATGACACATGTCTACCGAAAATCAACAACTTATTTACTATTAATTGATTGGTGAAATCATATTTAATTATAATCCAATTTGTTAATGTTGAACTACTTTCTGAATCATGAATATCGAACATAATATTGGTATTGATTATTTGATTTCGTTGTGACTATCTATGCTACGTTATCTGGTGATCATTTTTAAATATTTGATCTTAATTAATTTGTACTCCATGATATTTCAGTTTTGAAAGTATACTCCTTTTGTAGGTGGCTTGTTTAATGGGGTGGGTTAAGATTGATAGTTACAATTAAATTATAAAGCTACTTTTGCACAATGGCTGTCGCACTCAATTTATTCATCCACGACACATAATATCCAAATGTTAGATAAATTTAAGCCCTAAAGTATGATTTCTTACCATTTAGATTTTTTAGTTATATTATTCTTTAATTTGGCATTTCTGGTATTAAAAACTAAATTAAAATGGACTGTTATTATACCTACGTAATGTAGTAGTAGTATATAATAATTAATTTGTTTTCACTCCGATCATAGCTGTCCCATGTTTTCTTATAAATCACCGATCCAATAATAAAATTATCAAATCAATGCCACTTTCCCAAAATTAATTTAAGTGGGCTTTACGTAACCCACACTTAATTTCATTGCATAAGAAGAAGAAAAATACTAAATCTCATCGAATTGATTTGCAAAAATAAAAATAAAAGTACTTTTTGTCCCTTTCTTGATTCAATCAATAGTCTATATTCATCACCCAAAAAAACATTTTAAAATTACTTACATCCCAACTACTATTATTACTGTCCAACGATTTTTAGCCTTCATCTATTCTACGCCTCTTTCGACTCCCTTTGCCTTTGGCATTGAAGAATAATTTTGACTTAAAATGCAAAAGAATAACATTTTGTACAATACACGCCATAATTTATTATTCATAAAAAGTTACTACCTCCGTCTGCCATTAGAAGTCCCAATTACGTTTATTGTAAATGGTAGATAGACCTTACTTTCCACAAACTCATTCCACTCACATTTTATTATAAAACTAATACTCCCTTCGTTCTACAATAATATGTATTTTTAGTTGAAAGAGAAGCATAAAGAAAAAGTAATTAAGGTATTGTTAATAGAGAATGACTCTCATCCCATTAGAAAGAAAATAGTTTTCAAATTTAGAAGAATATATTCTTGTAGGACGGAGGGAATATATAAAAATGGATCTTACATTCCACATACTATTTCCCACCTACTTTTCTTTATATTTATTTAATATTTATACCAAACTCAAATCAAACATGTAATGATGGACAAAGAGATTACAATTTAAATGTACATCCGAGCACAACTACATCTTGCGTTTGCAAAATGTTTCACGGGACTCTGATTGGCGTATGAAACTAGAATCCTACTGGAAATTGTGGATTCCAATTCGTCAGCCACAATTTCTGGAAACTTATTACATCAAAATATTCCAACTTGTAGGGATTACTATTTTAAGATTGCGATAAAACAGTGTGCATTAAAATTTAATATTGGGCCTTAAATCTGGGCCAAACTTGGTGGAGCATATATGAGATATACCCATATTAATTTTTGGATATTATGAGCTAAATAGTAAATACATTTAACATTAAAACTTGAAAATTATATTCCTACAAAACAATTGTTTGACTATAATATTAATACTTTAAATTTTCAAGATCGACTAAATAAAATACTTTAATAGCTATAGATGCTGCCTTCTTTATTCCCATAAATTAGGATCAATTGTCGGGCCGGAGTGTGGGGGCCGCTAAGGTGATGTCATCGTCTTTTTTGCTGCAATGAATTAGGATCAATGTTAGTGTTTTAAACTTGCCACATACGGAAATGTAGTGGACAATCGATATGGATTGTGTATGGGGCTATCATAACAGATATCTAGAAAATGTCTGATTATGAGTAGTGACTATTGAGGATATATACAAATTATAGTAGTAGTATTTTTAATCACTCAGCCATGGAAAAATTACTACTACGATCTCAAAATTCATGTATTTATTCACTATTTTCAAATTTAATAGTAGTACAAAATTCAAAATAGTCCAAAAGTTGGTGTATTTAGACTTGAATACCCTAAGAAAAGTTGAAAACAATGACAATTGACAATACTCCAAAAATTGAGTGCATTTAACTTATAAGATCGTTGAATGACAAATTTATCCTTTGAAGAGCGCCGTGCATCAGCATCTTTATATTCCAAATTCAAATTTATTAATGATATCCAGATGAGTAGGCGTATATTTAGACGTAATTAAAGAATTGTACATATGCGGTCTACTATGACAAATTCTTATTTTAACGAAAATATTATCTGTCTACACCTGCACTTATTCATCATCTACCTCTCACATGAATTCCTATATTCCTATATAAAGATATACTCCTGCACGAAATTAAGATATTCCTGTGCGTAATTGACTTTAACAACCTCTTGAATCTTCGACAGATGTATCTCAAGTAATTGTTGATGATAGTTACTCAAATGATTATCTAACGACTCATGATCAACATTACACTATTCTCAGTCTACAATAGAAAGAACCAAGAAACTCACTAGTCTCAAAAAATTCAACTGCTGATCCCAACTTTCTACCTTTACCTTGCACGTGCTCGCTTAATTAAAATTACTTATAAAAATTAGAAATTAACATGCGTAGTTAATTTCATATTACAATCAAGCCGACACTCTTAATCCAGATTCGATTAAAAAAATAGATGAAAATCACAGTGGTAAAATTGCCGCCTTCTCCGAACCTTCTCTCTCTGCAGTCTGCAACTAGTCATCGTTGCTAAGCCGCCACCTGCAGCTGCAAATGAAACTCACCTCCCCTCCATTTTCTCACAATTGCAAGCCTCGCTCATCCCTTCATCTCCTCAATTTTAGATGCTTCGCTTCATTTATTTGTTGCTATTTTTACTCTCACTTTCCCAATTACTAATAATCCAATCGGCGTCCTTCTCGGGACACCGCCGCAGCCTCCTCCAAAACGACACCAAATGCCCTCTCCACTTTGGATTCCTGCGGCGGCTGGCGCCGGACTCCAAACGCCCTAATCTCGACACCCACTCCGAGTGCCAGTACATCCTGCAAGGCCTCCGCCTCGTCCTCGCCGACCACCTCCGCCGCACCGACTCCTTCCTACCCCCGCTCGACTCCGCCGACTCGTGCTGGGGCGTCTACCAGTCGCTCGTCGGGGAGTACGTCTCCGGCTTCGACATCCGCAGCCGCTGCGGCTTCGAGACGCCGTGGATCGCCCGCGGCTGCATGAACATCACCACGCGCCAGGAGTTCGAGAAGGCCGTGCCTCGACCCGCCCTCGACGAGGTCGAAGCCGCCTGCAATCAGTCGCTCCTCAACAATTCCCCCTGCGCCTCCTGCACCGTCAAGCTCGCTAGAATTAGGGCGTCGTATCTGCAGGGAGCGTCGATCGGGAACGTCTCCGATTGCACGGCGTATCCCTTCATCTACGCCGCGGCCTTCTCCAATCAATTCGGCCCCACCGATGTAGGTACGACTAAGTGTTTGTTCAATCTCGATTTCACATCGCCCAAATCGAATAGCAAGAGGAAGAAGATTGTCATTTCTGTTGTAGTGGTTGCTTGCGTTTTGATTTTGGTCCTAGGGTTTGCTGTGTTCTGGTTCGTTCGGCGTAGGAAGGAACGATTATTGAAGCAGAAATTGAAAAGTATGCGAACCGATACTAATATGAGCTCTGGATTAGATTCAATTAGTGCTAGCACAACATTGATTAGGTTCACATTCGACGAAATTAAGGCGGCCACAAGAAATTTCGCTAGGGATCATATAATTGGGAGAGGAGGGTATGGAAATGTGTATAAGGGCGTTTTGCCTGATGGCTCTGAAGTTGCATTGAAGAGGTTCAAGAACTGCTCTGCAGCAGGGGATGCTAGTTTCACTCATGAAGTCGAGGTAATCGCGAGTGTCAGACATGTAAATTTGGTTGCTTTGAGAGGATATTGCACGGCCACTACGCATCTGGAGGGTCATCAGAGGATAATTGTGTGTGATCTGATGAAGAATGGGAGTGTTCATGATCATTTGTTTGGGTTGGTGGAGAACAAGTTGAGTTGGCCTATACGCCAGAGGATTGCCCTTGGGACGGCTAGGGGGCTCGCTTATCTGCATTCTGGTGCACAGCCCTCGATTATTCATAGGGATATTAAGGCGAGTAACATTCTGTTGGACGACAAGTTTGAGCCTAAGGTGGCGGATTTTGGATTGGCGAAGTTCACACCAGAGGGGATGACACACTTGAGCACTAGAGTTGCAGGGACAATGGGATATGTGGCACCTGAGTATGCGTTGTATGGACAGTTGACGGAGAGGAGTGATGTTTATAGCTTTGGAGTGGTGCTGCTTGAGCTTTTGAGTGGGAAGAAAGCACTCATTGCGGTGAATGATGGACAGCCGACTCTAGTGACTGACTGGGCCTGGTCTTTGGTTCGGAAAGGGAGAGCTTTGGATGTAGTGGAAGAGGATATGCCGGAATTGGGCCCTCCGGAGCTTGTGGAGAAGTATGTGTTGGTGGCTGTTCTGTGTTCGCACCCTCAACTATATGCTAGGCCGACAATGGATCAGGTTGTGAAGATGTTGGATACAGACGTGGCCATCCCTTCAATACCTGAAAGGCCGATTTCTCTCATTGCGAATCTTGATGACATCGAGAGGTCTGTGAGTAGTAGTGGTTCTGGTACTCTGTCGACGCCTGCTGGGTATCAAACTTACACTTATGAGCACGAGGAGGAGAAGGAAGATGAGAACCAAAGTGGTAGGTAGCTTCCTTCGAGCAGGCTCATTTTTTTGGTTGATGTATAGTCATGGCAATGATTCTTTATAAGTTGAACAATTGTTGTTCAAAGCATTGGGGTGAAGTGTTTTATCACACGCTGTATAGTTATTTTCCATTTTTTGTACAAATATGTATTTTTATGTGTTCTTGTGGGTTGATGCCCCAAATGAAGCCAGATTATCTTTCTCACTAGACTCACTACTCAAACATGGTCCGACCCGTTTTTTACTGGCTCGAAAAGGCTCAGCCTAATCGACTAGATGTGTTTTTGCCCGGTTTGGTTTCTCATTTTAGCAGGGAATTGATTTATATGTTTAGCCAAACCAATTAAATAGATCTCCAGATCCACTATCTTCGAATGCACTGATATTATACATCACTTGCAACTAAATTTGCTAAATATTCATAAAAATTTATGATCTTGGTAGTACTATACTGGAATTGAGACTAAATAATCAGATTCAGATTACTCTCCAATTCTGCTACCGTGGCCAGGAGCAAGTATGCATTCTAAATATTCAATGGCATTTGGATCACTTACATTGTTATCATACTGCTTTATATATCCAGTTTATATCATTGCATATTTGTTGAAGATCTGCGTATTTCGAATTTAAATCTGCCTAATCATTCTTGATTATGCGATTTTATCTGCTAATCTCCATCAAAATAAAACTAGAACACAGACATATTTCCCTCAATTAACGATGAATTGAATGTACAACCAGAGTAAAGAATGTGGAGTATTTATTTTGTTAGAGAGGAATATTTGCGTGATACGTAGTGTATATATAATACCTCAGATTCTCATTGCTTACAATAAACCCCTTGTTTGTTCAAGAATCACCAAGAACTTTATAAAAAAGAAAAAACAAATTAGTATAGCTTCTGATTATATAAATCAAATTTATTTGCATCAAGTTTAATGTCACACCCCTCGCTGTAAAGCTAACTGAATTTGATTCAAGCCTATGTTTGTCACCGCTTCTCAATGAAGTAAAAACAAGACACGAACTCTGGTCTGCATCACATCTCCAGCTAGGCTAGTGATCAGTGATAGTTGAAAAAAGCCATGGCTGGTAAGCAAGACGTTGAGAGAGGCGGAGAAGAGAGTAGAGCTCCACTTCTCACAGCAGCAAATGAGGGGCAGCCCTCCAAAAAGAGCAGCAATGAGGATAGATTCATGGTCTATCTCAGCACATTTGTTGCAGTTTCTGGCTCTTACGCCTTCGGATCTTGTGTACGTTCTCGTCACATTCATGAACTGTGTTTTATTGTAAGTGCTTTGTTTTGATCACTGGTGTTTTTTGCAGATAGGGTATTCGTCACCCACACAATTTGCTATCAGAAGAGATATCAACTTGTCCTTAGCTGAGGTTACTTCATTTTAGCTTTCTTTTTTTCGCGCAAATGCTTCAAACAAAGATGTCTGAATTTGATATTTCAACTTGATAATAAATTCGAGATTCTATTTTTATCATTGCAGTACTCATTGTTTGGCTCCATCTTGAATTTTGGAGCAATTATTGGTGCAATCACATGCGGCCAAATGGCAGATAAAGTAGGCCGTAAAGGGGTGAGTTTTTTTTCGGGATCTACCTAGCTGCATCCATCATCAAGAATCTTTGCTTTACAAACTGTTGTGTGATCAAAGTTAAGAGTCTTTTGCATTTGAATTGCAAGCAGGCAATGATAGTATCAAGTGGATTCTGTACGATGGGGTGGCTATCGATTTACATTGCCGAGGTATCAGTATCACCCAATACTACTTTTACCTCACAACTAGAATCTTGTAATAGATTCCAAGAAACCAGTTTCTTGATTCAGAAACTGTAATAATTTCACAGGATGCCCTGCTTCTAGACATTGGAAGATTGGCAACTGGATATGGGATGGGAGTCTTTTCTTATGTGGTAAAATCCATCACATAATTTAAGATATGCACTATGTTGACACCAGAGGCGTAGGCTCAATTGTCGTCGTGTTTGGTTACTAGGTTCCAGTCTTCATATCCGAGATCGCCCCCAAGGATTTGAGAGGAGCTTTGACAACACTACACCAGGTAGAAAACCAAGATTTGTCCCAATAGTCCAAGGCTGTTTCTCATCTTATCTCAACTTGCAGCTTATGATTGTTACTGGGGTGTCTGTATCCTTCATCGTAGGCACGCTTGTAACATGGAGGGATTTAGCATTAGTGGGTAATACATACTACACATTCTAGTTATATATATGTATCTATATGAAACTGAAACTCACTTGTAAAACTGGTGCAGGCATAGTTCCTTGTGCTGCTCTTCTTGTAGGTCTCAGCGTCATCCCTGAGTCCCCAAGATGGCTGGTAAGAATCCGAATGCACTGTTTCATGTCTTAGATTACTATGATTGGGAAAACCATAACATGATAGAATATGTCAAGGCAAGACAAGGAAAACAAAGGGAGTTTGAGGCGTCTTTACGTAGACTTAGGGGAAAGAATGCTGATGTATCAGAAGAAGCAGCCGAAATTCAGGTATGCGAAAACTCCCAAGTTTCATCATGCTTCATTTTCCCTAAAGAATATGAATATGAAGATGAGAGTGTATCCCTGAACAGGACAATATAGAAACACTGGAGAGGCTTCCAAAAGCCAGACTGCTAGATTTGTTTCAAAGGCGATATCAGAGTTCACTCATGGTTTCACTTAAACCCTCTATTTCCATCTGTTCCCCTCTCTCTTTCTGATTACCATATCTTATTTATTTGTGAAATAGATAGCAGTAGGGCTAATGGTGTTCCAACAGCTTGGAGGAATCAATGGGGTCAGTTTCTACACCAGCAGTATCTTTGAGGCCGCGGGTAAGATAAAAAAAGATGAATATATTCTCCACAAAACCGAATCTTGAGTGTTTCTGTATAATGTTGTGCAGGATTCCCGTCTGATGTTGGAACCATGATCTACGCGGTTCTTCAGGTAGCTCGTTTCATCCTGTTAGTTCTGAGGCGACTGCAGTCATTTCTAAGATTGATTAAATTGTAAGAACATTCCATCTGGCAGGTGATAATCACCGCGGTAGCTGCTACGTTTATGGATAAAGCAGGAAGAAAACCTCTTCTAGTGGTAAGAAATTAGTTAGCAACAAGTAATGTTGTTTTTCTTATTGCCTTAAATGTAAGCAAATCCTTTCCTTTTGTCTTTTTCAGATTTCTGGTTCAGGACTTATCCTAGGTAGTCTGTTGATAGGAAGCTCATTCTATGTGAAGGTAAGTATTTGTTTGTTAATTTTTCAAAATTCTTCCAAAATGAAATAAGTATATATTCTTAACCAGGAGCATGGACTAGCATCTGATGCAGCTCCAGCACTAGCTTTGAGTGGTGTCATGGTAAGTTTTCTTTCTCTTCTCCTGCATTTTCGAAGAACACGAGAAATAGAGAAACTTTGGTCCAAGTAACATGTGGACATTAGGTGTACATAGGGTCTTTCTCAGTTGGAATGGGAGCAATTCCATGGGTGGTGATGTCTGAGGTATGACACTACTAACTCTTTTGAACTGTGATAAACTTAAATGTTAAATTGAGACGATGAATCGCCTCTTTTTACGCAGATATTCCCACTAAACATCAAAGGAGCTGCAGGAAGCTTTGCCACACTAGTGAACTGGTCTGGTTCATGGGCTTGTTCCTACACTTTCAATTTCCTCATGAGCTGGAGTACTTATGGTAAGAAACTAGACTACATTTCCATCAAAGCCGACAGTTCTATCCGTTGATCGTGATGGTTTAACAATCATTGCAGGATCATTCATGCTTTTTGCTGCAGTGAATGCACTTGCAGTTGTGTTTGTGATCAAGGTAGTGCCTGAAACCAAAGGGAGAACCCTGGAGCAGATACAAGCAGAAATAAGCTCTACATAGAACAATCTAGAAACTTCATCTTCCATCTTAAGACTTCTTGCAACCTCTGGAAGTTGATAGTGTTGCTGCAGAAACCATGAATGGTTTAATAAGCTGCAAAGTTTAGTTTTGTTTCTGTTGTATGTAAAAGGAACAATCCTGCAAAAAAAAAAAAAATTGTGATATTATTATATATAATCTTTTATCTTTCTTATATATATACACTAATAAATACAGAATACTTTAGAAGGATTTCATATTAAGACAAAACTAAAGTATTTATTTTATTTAAAAAAACCCTTACTTTGTTTATTTCAGTTTTTTGCAATATGATTATAGTATATTTTATGTTAGCTTTCTTAATATACATAATTTTTCAAAAGTACAAAACATTTTAGAACTTTACCTATCTGGAAATAGAGAAGGCCTCCCTACCCTATATTTTTGCCTTGCAAGAATTGAGATGGATTGTATGCAGTTAAAAGTGATAGGTGGGGAGCTTCATTTGTCGTCGGTGAAGATATTTTTGCTTTTGTCAACTTGTTATTGATCATGTCAAACAGTTTAACTATACCTTTGTCTGATTGCAATAGCATCAAAAACTTTTTTATTTTTTATTGTTTGTTAGGGAATTTTCTTACATGATTCTTGGCCCCAACAAATGTACCCACCACATGTGAGTTACACAATTTGTAATACATGAACATATAAATAATTAGTTGGAGAAGCCCTTTTTAGTAATATTTTCAATGTACATATGTAGTAAATAAGTGATTCATCCTCTTCGTTAAAAAATTAGTTATTGAACAAAAAGTGTTGAAAATTCAACTTGATCGGATAATGAGTTAAAGCCATTCATTTACATTTATAGTGTGTGACAACCTCATTTATAGTAAGATAAGACCAATTGAAATTTTTATCATACATCTCTCTTTCTCTGTATCAATCAATATAATTATTGCTTTTATGATCAGTGTCAAAAAAAAAACAGGACTAAAATATTGTTTGGCTGTCAAAAATAGCTTGTTGATTCCCACAAATATCCAAGTTGCTCGAATGCTGTTGCTGAGGGCAGATCTGTCAACAAAGTATAGAGTTCCATTTTTTTAGTGTAAAGTTAGTTCCTGCAAGTATATATGGCGCCAACCACAAATTCTGATCAGCATATTTCTTGCCAAGAAGAAGGCCATGGCTGGTAAGCAAGATGTGGAGAGAGGCGAAAACTGCGATGGAGTAGAGATTAGAGCTCCACTTATTGCAGCACCAAAGGAGGAGAAGCACTCCAAAAAGGATGATAGATGCATGGTGTATCTCAGCACATTTGTTGCAGTTTGTGGCTCTTACGCCTTCGGATCTTGCGTACGTCACTCCCGTCTAATCTAATCTAACTTCTTCTTCTTCCTCCTCTCCCCCACTCTTGATTTTTGGTGTTTTCACAGGCAGGGTATTCATCTCCTACTCAGTTTGCTATCAGAGAAGATGTCAACTTATCCTTAGCTGAGGTTGCTCACAACTTGCAAATCTAGTCAATACTTCATTTTTAGCTTTGCTTCTCATTCAAATGCTTCAACAAAGATGTCTGAATTTGATGTTGCTTTTGTAACTGCTCAAGTGGGATGATTCAAGATTCTTTTTTTTTATATAAATAAATCCTTGCAGTACTCATTGTTTGGCTCCATACTGACTTTTGGAGCGATGATTGGGGCAATCACAAGTGGCAAAATCGCAGATTACATAGGCCGTAAAGGGGTGAGTTTGTTGGGATCCAAGAAAAAAGATCATCGTATTCGACATCAAGAATCTATGATTTGTAAACTGTTGCATCACAGTTAAAAGTCTATTTTGAATTTGAAAATGAAAGCAGGCAATGATAGTATCAAGTGGATTCTGTACAGCAGGGTGGCTTTCGATCTACTTTGCTGAGGTATCATCCATTACTACAATTAGTAGCTAGATGTTCCTAAGAAACTCTTGATTTAGCAAAACTGTAATAATATTGACAGAGTGCCCTGCTTCTTGACATTGGGAGACTGGCAACTGGATATGGGATGGGAGTCTTTTCATATGTGGTAAAATTAGAATCTGCTGCTATTCTATAACACAATGTTGACACCATAGACATAGGCTAAATGTTTTCGCATTTGGTTACTAGGTTCCGGTGTTCATAGCTGAGATCTCCCCAAAGGATTTAAGAGGAGCTTTGACAACCATAAATCAGGTACATATTGTCCAAAAACAAGTGGCAATTCTTGATTCACTAGTTATAGTTTGTAAGGCTATTTCTCATCTTCAAACTTTATAGCTTATGGTTTGTACCGGAGTATCTGTATCCTTCATCATAGGCACATTGCTGGCATGGAGGACTCTAGCATTAGTAGGTAAAATTATACTGAAACATCCTAGTCATATGCTAGATGCATACAATTTGATTAGGAAACTCACTTGTGAAAGTGCTGCAGGCATAGTTCCTTGTGCTGTTCTGCTTGTAGGTCTCAGCATCATCCCAGAGTCTCCGAGATGGCTGGTAAGAACATGATTGCTCGTCTTATATATCAGGCTCAAAAGGAAAAAAGGTTACATGCTGGCATCTATTCAGGCAAAGCAAGGAAAGCAGAAGGAGTTTGAGTCGTCACTGCATAGGCTTAGGGGAAAGGATGCTGATGTATCAGCAGAGGCAGCAGAAATCCAAGTATACACGAACTGAAATAACTAAGTTCCACCGTAGTTTGAGATGTGATAAGATATGTGAAGATGAGAATGTATAACTGACAGGACTATATAGAGACATTGGAGAGGCTTCCAAAAGCCAAACTGCTAGATTTGTTTCAAAAGCGATATTTGAGATCAGTCACGGTAGCCTTTCAAAAGCGATATTTGGCTGGTGTTTCTCGCTCTCATATGACAACATACAATTTTTCGATGAAAACAGATAGGAGTAGGACTAATGGTGTGCCAACAGTTTGGAGGAATCAATGGAGTCTGTTTCTACACAAGCAGTATCTTCGAGTCTGCAGGTAATACACATAGAAACAAGTCAGTCCCTTGCAATCTTTAAGTCGTAACCATTTAATCTGTATATGCGCTGTGATGCTACACAGGATTCCCAGCTGACCTTGGAACTATAATCTACGCGATTCTTCAGGTGATAATCACAGCACTAGGCGCTGCTTTCATCGATAGAGCAGGAAGAAAACCTCTTCTAGTGGTAAGTATCAGTTTTAGCTGTTCATAAACAAGTAGCAATGGTTGTTAAATTTTGAAGCAAGAATGTCTTTTGTTCTTTTGTCCAGATTTCGGGATCAGGACTGGTCCTAGGCTGTCTGCTGACAGGGAGCTCATTCTTTGTCAAGGTAAGTAAATACTATTTACTTTTTCGATTTTTGTGAGACAAGTTATTGAGGAGGAGACACCCCGGTATCAGGAGTATGGAATAGCACCCGGTGCAGCTCCAGCGCTAGCTGTGAGTGGCATATTGGTAAGTTTGCAGTTGCATTGCATCTCATAAAAAAAGGCAGGAATATTTGTGAAGAAAGGTTTCGTGTTTGTGGATATGTACTAGGTTTACATAGGAGCATTCTCAGCTGGAATGGGAGCAGTTCCATGGGTGGTGATGTCTGAGGTATGAAAACTTTCTACAACAGTCTGTGATAAACATGTTGAAATGAGACGAGGAGCATCGTGCAGATATTCCCTATAAACATCAAAGGAGTTGCAGGAAGCCTTGCCACACTGGTGAACTGGTTTGGTGCTTGGGCTTGTTCTTACACTTTCAACTTCCTCATGAGCTGGAGCTCCTATGGTAGGAAACTAGGCTGCTTTTATTATATTGTTGAATGTTTGTGATGAGTGATAAATGTAATGGGATTATTGCAGGAACATTCATTCTTTATGGAAGTGTGAATGCACTTGCAATTGTGTTTGTGATAAAGGTGGTGCCTGAGACCAAGGGGAGAACTCTTGAGCAGATACAAGCAGCAATCAACTCATCATAGAACTTTACATCTCAATATTGCTGCTCTCACAACCCAACGATTATTCAATAAAACTGCAAACTCTCTGCTGTAACACACAATTCCTTCTTCTTGGTTGAAACGTGATCATTTATTGTACTTTCAAAGAAAATCAAGTTTTGTTTTTGTTTTCAGTGACCAATTCAATTTATCGTAAAAGTTGGATAAAATTCATTTAATGCATCTTATCCGCTAAACTACATAAATTCTGGCATGCTTCTTCGGTAAGCTATTTATTGGTTTTAGTGAATGAAAATCAATTCATATATTACTACTAGCAACCCAAAAAATGACTAGTGGCATTAAAAATTTCAACAAGTTGAAAAAAATGAAATGTGAGAGCTTAATGTACGATGACTAAAAATAAAAGACAATATCACAAAATTTCATTTGCTTTGTAAAATATACTCCCTCCATCCCAAGATATTAGACCCACTTCTTTTGGCGACATGAATTTAGGAGGTGTTGTTTAGTGGTGTAAGTGGAATTGGGTGTGCTTAACAGAAACGAGTTTTTCTTCTCTGATTTGTTTTCCCTACTGTCGTTTCAGTCAACCTTCCTCATCTATCTTCTTCAAAATGTATAAGATTCAAACCTGCAACATTCGATTAGTTGTTATTGGTTTAACTTTTGAATCTTTTTTTGCAGAAATATCTACTACAAGAACTTAGCCATGCCTCTATTTTTTTACTTTTGCATCATCCGGTTACTTCGCCGTGATAAAAGTCAGTTGCGTTCCTGTCTATGATGATGCAATGCCTGGGAATAAGAAGGAGATCATTAGCTTGGATTTCTGTTCTTTTTAAGTTTCTGTTCTAAGTTTATTGCTTCTAAAATTTTAAGTTTTTCTGTTTTATAAAATTTGAATATATATATATTCTTTTAAGTTTATGTTCTGAGTTTATTGCTTCTAATTTATACTATTAGTTTTTTTTGTCATTGTTACAGCCACAATAGAATCTTTTATACTCTTTGGGAGGATACGATTGATCAATATTTAGAAGAAATGGAGAATGACAAAGGAAAGCTTCCTATTATTATTGTTCAGCTATGTAGGCTCAATCTATTTAGGTGTAATACTCTCTTAACTCTCAAAAGTATTTCATTATTTGCTGTTGTGGTGTCTACTCAATATAAATGCATCTAAGGTGTATATTAACACTGGTGTTGTTGAGTTTAAAGATTTTGAGAAGAGGTATTTAAATTTTAGGTTGTAAACTTTCAGCATTGTCCTATATAATTCTTCTTTTCTATTTTCTTACACATTTTTAAACTCCTTATTATAACATCTATAATGATCAGTCATTCTTTGGCCAGAAATGTGTTGTGAAGTATTCTGGAAAAAAGGTTAACAATGGATTTGGTGACAGTTGTGAAATCTACTGATGAACTTTTATGTCTTGAGGTATTTGTTTAGTTTTTAGTGTTTTTGCATAACCTTTTTTTGTGATTTGTACTCTTCATGTAGGTATTATATCTAATTGATCATTTCTGAAGTTTTCATCGGTTATTATAGCTATATATCTTGCCAAGCTGTCTTTTTAATCAACATTCCAGTGAGCATTCTTTATTGAAGATCATAGGTTGAGTTTAGAGGGTGCTTTGGACAATGTCTTTGGATTTTAATGAAGCATGTATTTTGAATCTTTTCCTATACTATTATTTAGTTAATGTTTTATAATACTTAAATTCTAGCACCAACATCAGGCTGTCTATAAACACTTTTTCCTATACATCAGCAAGTTCAGTCATCAAATAACACACTTTTTAACTTATTAATTTCTCATGTACACATGATCAGATCTTTAGTTGAGTTAATTCTTTAACACCGTAAATTATACATAGATAACTAAGTATACATATAAAGGTTGATTTCAAGGAATTTTTTCAAGCAAATAAAGCATACAAGAAGTCCAGAAAGCAAAACAAATTATTTTCTTCCAACCAACAGTTTAATTCCATGTATTTAACGTGATTTAGTAGGAGAAAATACTTAGGACAATTATATTTACATTCATCACATATGTTAGTTATTTATGTAAGTGAGTTACCTTAGTTAAAGTTTTTCTGCTTAATCCTTTGGCCTGATAGATTTATTGGAGCTCTGATTTCTTCCAATAGAACATGTACCTAAGCAAAAGCAATGGCAGTTTATATGAGCCTGGTGAAATTTAGTATCAAGTCAGATTATGTAGAATGCTTTTTAATCCCCAAGTATATGCTATCATTTTTGAGAAAAAAAAAAGAAAAAGAATTACCCATGTGTGATATGAGCCTGGTGAAATTAAGTATCAAGTCAGATTATGTAGAATGCTTTTTAATCCTTGAGGATATTTTTGCACATCTGTTCAATAGCAGTGGTCCAAGTTCTCCACTTTTTGGAGAGAACTCGGAAAAAAGGGATTAAATTTGCTGACAAAATGAGGGATTAATTTCGCTGACCTTTTAAAATATGGGTCCGAGGCATGCGAACTTTTCGAAATAAGGGATTTTCGATTTTTTATGCATTTTCTCTTCTTTTTAATGATTATTTCGTTCCTAACATTTATTAAATGACCAAATTACCCTCCATAAATTTTAACACAATTTATAAAAAATCATCCAACACCCCCACTTAGGGCTGACAATTTTTGACACGACAAGATAACACGACACGAACCAGGAACGGATCCAACATGTATTAAGAAGAGGCAAATGCCCCTCCTCCATTTTCCTCACATATATATAATAAAATATATTTAGTTTAATTTCTCACTAATTGCCCCATCTAAAATA
This sequence comes from Salvia hispanica, assembly GCF_023119035.1. Classification (NCBI taxonomy): domain Eukaryota; kingdom Viridiplantae; phylum Streptophyta; class Magnoliopsida; order Lamiales; family Lamiaceae; genus Salvia; species Salvia hispanica. Next base: position 23,106,601 of record NC_062969.1, read on the forward strand.
CTTGAATTTTGCCTATGTATATTTTTGCCTCACCCTATATAAATTCCTGGCTCCGTCCCTGACACGAACCCGCACGAAATTAATGGGTATGTGTCAAAGCTTACTGGGTTCGTGTCCTTATCGCGTCGACACGATAATAACACGAAAACTTCGTGTCGTGTTCGTGTTACACGTTAAGAAATAATATTAATATATTATAATATTATTTTTATTTATTTATTTTAAAATTTTTAAATTTTAAAAATTAAAATTTAATATTAGAAATAATATTATTATAGTGTTGTTATTGTGTCGTGTCATATATGTGTTGTTATCGTGTCGTGTTGATCCGAAGTGGTTCATGTCGGTAATGAGTTCGTGTCGTGTTCGTGTCTAAGGGTAGCGGGTCGTGTTCGTGTTCGTGTTTGGAGTTTTCTTAACGGGTCTGCTCGTGTTTGTTGTTATCGTGCCATGTCGTTATCGTGTCAACACCATAATGACACCACACGCACGATTTGCCACCCCCTACACCCACCTCCAAACTGCATGCCTCTTTCCAGCTTCCACAATCCTCCATGGCAGCGTCTCCGTGAGGGACCAAAAATACACAGATATACAAACTTTTGAGAGCTCAAATCGACAAAGCTTCCGCCTTTGAGACCTCCAATTTCTTCTCCTCAATCTCGCTCCAGCCAGTCTCCAGAAAACCCAACAGCCACCGTTAAATCTGTCCCGATCTCCGGCCAAATTGAGCGCAGATTCCTCCCAGCCTCTCGGAGAATCAGTAAGATCAGCAGCAGCAGAGGTACAAGTCCAAATCAAAGAAATGTGCTTTAATCAAGAATTCGGAAAAAGGGATTAATATTTGATCATGCAAAGAAAAAATAATTGTGCACATGTCTACGGTGAAGATATTGTTGGGGATAATGGCAGTGGAAATTGCAAATTACATAAATCCACAAAAGAATCTATTTAGGTGATTATGTGGGTCGATTCAATTTCATGTTTGAACATGTAGAGACATATAATTGCGCAATTAATCACATAATTTAAATTAAATTATGATGTTGAATACTTACAATAATGATTCTCCAAAGAATCGAAGTGGCTTGCTACTTCTCCATGTGTGGATCTTGAAGCTTGATTGTGAATGCAAGACCAAAGATCTTCTAACCTATGACCCTTAACTCTATAGATCTAAATTCCTTGTGGGAGGAATCTTTTAGAAATTATAAGGATCTTGAAGGAGAAGACAAGAAAAACCAAGAACACACAAAGAGGAATTTCGAGTTCCTCTATTAGAGAGAGAGGGCCGAAAATTCCAAGTGTGGAGGCTAGGGTTTTGTGTTGTGTATTTTGTCTCCTCTCCTTACATCCTTATTTATAGAGTTTATGATGGGCTAGGTTAGGGATCTATGGGGCTTGGATTGGGCCTCCCCAATTGGACCTTCTTTACTAATTAAATTATAACCCATAATTCAATATAAGGCCAATGGAATATTTCTTGTGCCACTATCGAAGAAATACTGACCGCCCATCCAATCCTTGATTACAAGCAATCCGGGTTAACCTCTTTAATATATTATTTCCCGTGTCTAAGACTTTCTATATCCATTAATTAATTTGTAGTCTGCTATAGACTTTAAATTAATTAATATCTTTTTATTTCCAAGAGTTTGTCTAGTACGAGATGTATATCAAAATATACTTTTCCTTTTCTATTTATTCTTGGATTAAATCCAAACCGGCCGGGTTTCCGAATAATAGAACTTCTCTCGAACACCTCTTAGGGATATAGTCAAACCACGCAGGCACACGATTCAATGTAATAATAAAACTGACACCATACTAGTTATTAATTACTACTACCCAAGATATCAGGAATATTGGGTTACGAAAAACCCGCACCTATTGATAAGTCAAAGCAGCGTATGATTAAATAATGTGTGTCCTATATTATTACAAAGATTAGGAAATATTAAATCTCCAAGACATCGTCTTACAGTAGATAGCAACAAAGACGTGTCTATACTTTAGATCCATTCAATGCTATACCACACCAATGTCACTAGTCATTCTCAAGGTAAAGACGACTTTTCGGATGGACACTGCAACCTTTCACGATAGGTAGCCAAAGCCTATCTAGGTTGTGAAAAAGTTTTACTTCTACAAGGTACCGGTTGGGCCACCTACTGTGATGACCTGTTCCACGACCCAACCTTCAATGTAGAAGACTTAGACTGATTTTACTTTCCGGCGCTTTAATTATACAATTTTAATATATAATTAAATACGGTCAATGTCCATTAAAGTAAAATACACAGTATGAAGAAAACATTTATTATTCTCATTAAATGAAGAGTGTTTACAATATACAAGCAATTTATCAAATTCAAAATAAACTCGAAAAATGCTTTTTAGTATATATGTTCCAACAGATATATTTACCTTTTTTCATTTAGAAATATAAACTCAGCATGAATCCCTTCGATTTCTCCACCGTACTCTTGGGGCATTTGTAAAAAATCTAATGTGACGAGGGAGAGAATTTTTACTTCAGATCTGTTAGCCCATGAAGGAATGCGAATTCCATATTGAAAATACTTTTTTCTTGTTGGAGAAAAATCCAATAATGTAATAATAGAAGCTAATGGAGTTGTGAATAAGAAAATAGCAAAACATATTTATAGGCAAAAATTTTGTTTATTTTCAACATAAAAATGCGTGTTGATGGCGATCCTCACTTGCTTCGCACTCGTGACCGACGATGGGTTGTGCCTTTTTTAGAGTTGCACGCTCATTACACTCTTTAGAGCATCCCCAACCGTGCTCTTAGCTAAGAGCACGGAGGTGGGCCCGGACCCACTTTTACTCCTTGTCCTTAGCTAAGAGCACAACACCCACATCCGTGCTCTTAGCTAAGGACAAGCTCAAGGGTCCCACCATTCTATTATTCAATTTAAATACTCCAATTATTAAAAACATTTCTACATTATAAAAATACATTAAAAAATAAAAATTACATAATTAAAATCCTAAAAAATAAAAATTACATAATTAAAATACTAAAAAATAAAAATACATAATTAAAATCCTAAAAATAAAAAAATACATAATTAAAATCCTACAAATTAAAAATTACACACGTGGAAGACTACTCCTCTAACCCCAATTGCCTCTTGAGACCCCGAATCATTTGCTCATGTGTTGCAAATTGCTCCGGAGTCATCTTAGACGTATCGTTCAAATAGAGTTGGCCCAAGAGGGTCCACAACGAGTTGTTCGGGGGTGGAGGAGGCACAAAGGGAGCGGGAGCGGGGGCGGATGGAGTCGAGGCGCGGCGGCGGGTGGTCGTCGCCTTCTTCTTTCCGACCGGCCGGCGGGAACCGCTCGGGCCAGCGTCGGGGCTACCCAAGTTAGCTCCGGCAAGCTGGGTAGCCACATCATCGGAGGCGCCGTCGGATAGGGCTACCGACCTGGACCGTTTGCTGGAGGAGCTGGAGGAGGATGCTACTATGCCGCCCCTATACTTCGGATGTAGGCGCCCCTCCTGCCAACAATCGAGGTACTTGAACGGTTTGAACTCCTCCCGTTGGTAGGTCGCCAAGGCGGCAGTGATGATGTCGATCTCGCTCGTGCCGCTCCCCGCCGACCGCTCTTCTTGGAGGTAAATCCCATGGAACTTCCCGATTGCCTCGTTGCATCTGAAGATGCAATTGCAAACCATACTATCATTGCGATAGATGGTTCCCCCCCAACCGGGTTTCATTGTAAAGACGAGTGATGCGCCACCAATACGTTTCTCCGGTCTGGTTCGTGCCAACTTCTGGATCTTCGGAGACTGCCAAGTAGGCTTTGAACATCGCCATCATCTCACCCGGAGTGTACGGGGTGCGGGTGCCACGAGTAGGAGGAGTAGGAGCAGAAGTAGGAGTAGGAGTAGAGCTGTTGCTCCCTCCCGATCCGGGTTCGGGTGTCCACCCGAACCCGGAGGCGTTTAGGTCGTGCACCGGGTAAGGACGGTAGCCACCCGGAGCTTGCGAACCTTGAGTTTGAGGAGGGGCCGTAAATTGCGTTTCCGGACTAAATCCGGCCTCGGAGTCGAACCAATCGTGGTTCCAACCGCGATTGCCGGAGGGGTGATCGCCGGAGTCGGACATTGTGTAGTGTGGTGGGAATTTAGATGAGAGAGTATGAGAAAAAAAGATGAGAGAATGTAGATGATGATAGAATAGATGAGAATGTGATTTTTTTGTGTTGAAGTGAGGGTATTTATAGATGAAAGTGTGAATTTTGGGGAAAAAAATTGAAAAATAAATTAAAAGTGGGTAGAAAACGGATATAATTTTTTGGGAAGTGGGAAAATATTTTTTTTTATTTAAAAATATTTTTTTAAATAAATTTCGAATTTTTTAAAAATAAAAAAATAAAAAAAACGAATTTGCCAACGGCTATGCCGTTGGCCAATCAGGGCGTGCCACGTAGGGCTGCTCAGCGGCACGGACGTGTTCTTAGCTAAGAGCAGCGCTGTGCCGCTGGCACGGACGGAAGAGCTCCATCAGCGGACGGACGGCACCGTGCTCAGCGGCACGGACGGACAAGCACCGTCCTTCTCGCCGCTGCTGATGCTATTAGCCGAGTCTAAACTTGCACCCTTCACAAAGAGATAAGAGTTCAAAGAGTGTAAAATATGCATTGATTTTGTTGGTATATATAGAGATTCGCTTATACTTGTTTTATAAGCTTATGAGTCTCTTCTTATTCCCGTATAAATTTTATTTGACCCTTCAAATTCTTCTGTTCATTAGGAATATTGATTATAGAATGAGGAGTCTAGAAAACGTTTATTCTATTGTTATAAACAAATTATTTTTAATGTTTCCTATCACTAACGTACGCCATTAACTACATTAAATTAATTGTGTAGACGAAGGGCCCAATTTAATTTTATAATTTTAATTAAATAAAATAAGAAACCATAAAAAGTGTTCTGTTCTATTTTATGCTATTTACTCTATTACATCAAATTAATTGCGTAGGGGAAAGGTCTAATTGGATTTATAATGTTAACTGAAGAATTACTTTATATAATTTGATCATCAATTTTAATGGTTAGCATTTATGTTATTTTATTTAAAAAACTTTTCATTTTCTAAGAAATTTAATAAACAATTCACAATTGCATTTTGGTTAATTTCTCCAAAACTCCCCTTTTATATATGTATAGATAGATAGATGGGGAGTGTTATATTGCTAACGCAATACCTAATTGCTAACTACAACTAAATAATAACCATTAGATATTCAAATTAAGGGCCTAGATCATCAACCACGAAATGTCAACACGATCAACAAAAAAGTCAATAAAGCCATAGGTTTAATTCCATAAAATATCAATAGGGGTATTAATGACAATTACCTACATGTTTAGTTATAACTAACTTTTAAAAGAAATCCCAAAACGTTAAATTCATATAACATATATCAAATTAAAAATAATTTTATAAGGATTCCAACGATATCATACATGCATATGTTCCGACGTCAAAATTTGAAAAAAAATTCGAAATTTTTTCAATTTTTTCGTAAAGCAGAAATGTCAACATACTATATAAAATATGTCAATATAATACATGTAGAATGTCAATATAAGCAATGGATTAACATTCTTAAAGCATTGTGTTGACATTCTCAAAGCATTGTGTTGATATTTCCAAAACACTATATTGACATTTTCATCTAAAACCCTAATTTGACGTTTTTTTTATCTTTTTTTATTTTATTAATAAAAACAAAAATTACACGTGGCAAATTGTAGACCACACGTTTTCTAAAATCCTATGGCCTTAAATTAGTTGTAGTTAGCAATTAAGTGATGAGTTAGCAATTGATCACTCCCCTAGATAGATATAAGTCAAGTAAAAATTTGTTGGTATAAATTTTTTTAGCAAATATAATTTTAAAATCGATTTTCAAATTTTATTTCTTTACTTTTATTATTTCATATAAGTCAAGTAAATAAAAAATTTTTTTATCAAATTTAAATCTTTTATGAAGTAATATTTCTTGATTTTTTTCTAATCTAGGTCTGTAATTTAATATTATAACTATATTATTTTTTTGTTTAATTTACATTTAAACTATATTAATTATGCTCTTTTCGCTCTAAGGGAACTGACCCTGTTGTTGACAGTACAAAATTTTAAGTAATGCAATTTTGTTTGTTAATTAGAGAAAATAAAATAAATGTAAATTTTAGATACTATTTTTAGTAATGAGTTATTTTAGGTGGTCATTTCATGTCATTTTTTTTGAGTTAATAATTTTGATCTATTTATACATTCTAATATGATTTAAGTTAATAATTTTGCTATTTTGTTATTAATTATTATTTAAAATTATTTTTAGTATTTCTTATTTTTATTACAAATTATTATTTTAATTATATTTCGTTGTTTTCGATCCTACTAATATTATTTTTTTGTGTAGTTGATGTTGATAGTTTCATTCAAAGTCTTATAATTATAAGTGATGTTGTTCTTGATCAACGTAATTCATGTATTGTGATTAATTGTAATTTCCAGTCGTCGACTTTAAATCAAGATGGAGGTATTTTTTTATTCATGTATTCACTTTATAATTTATTTTGATCCCTTCTTTAATTTAATTATATTTTGTTGTCTTCCATCCTACTAAAATTAAATTATTTTTTGTGTAGCCGATGTTGGTGGTTTCGTTCAAAGTCCCGTAATTATAGTTGATGTTGTTCTTGACATCGTAATTCATGTATTGTGAATAACAATAATTTTCATTCATCGATTTTAAATCAAGATGGAGGTATTTTTATCCTTTTCTTTTTGAAAATTAAATATATTGATTGTGAAAACTTTTATTTATGTTTCCGCTTTATAATTTCTTTTGGTTCGTCCTTTTTAATTTCTTTCTATTTGTTTAATATTTCCCTTATTTTTTTTCTTTTGCGGAATATTGAGATATTGACGTTGCTTGATTAACGTGTTCATATCATGGTGCATTCTTTTGGACTGAGAAACACCTTGTCAAACTAAATAACGCAACTAATCCAAGATATTCACTTTGTTATATGAATGAGAATATTCAGATTCCTAATATAACAGCTCCTCCTGAAGTCCTACATTAGTTGATGTTCTCTAAGGACTTCAAAAAATACTCACTATTTGATCTTTAGTTGTGCATTTTCCTTTATTTGTACTATATCTTATTCTAACTAACCATACTCTTTTTTCTTATTCACATGTCTCCCCTTTGTTATTTGTTTTATTTTATTTTACTCCACTAATATTATAAATTAAAATTGTTTAAAATTATTTGTCAAATGTAAAATGTTCATTTAGCGGGGAGAGTGGGTATTTCTTTTTGTTACTCCTATTGTTTATACTTATTGTAATTTATCTTCATGATTTGAAAATCTTATGTCCAGTGCATAGCACGGGTGTTAACACTAGTTAATCAAAAGTACAAAACATTTTAGAACTTTACCTATCTGGAAATAGAGAAGGCCTCCCTACCCTATATTTTTGCCTTGCAAGTATTGAGATGGATTGAATGCAGCTAAAAGTGATAGGTGGGGAGCTTCATTTGTGGTTGGTGATAAGGTGAAGATATTTTTGCTTTTGGCAACTTGTTATAGATCATGTCAAATTTCTCTGCTGTAAACCCAAAACAGTTTTAACTCTACCTTTGTCTGATTGCAATAGCATCTAAAACTTTTTTAGCATTTTTTATTGTTTGTTTGTTGTCTGATTCTTGGCACCAACAAATGTACCCATCACATATGAGTTACACAATTTGTTATACATGAACATATAAATAATGTGTTGGGGAAGCCCTTTTTAGTAGCCATATGATAAATATTTGCAATGTTCCTCTTCGTTCAAAAAATTAGTTATTGAACAAAAAGTGTTGAAAACTCAACTTGATCGGATAATGAGTTAAAGCCATTCATTTATAGAGTGTGACAACCTCATTTAGTAAGATAAGGCCAATTTAAATTATTATCATACATCTCTCTTTCTCTGTATCAATCAATCTAATTCTTGATTTTACGATCAGTGCATGTGGTTATATCTTCCGTGCAGACTTTACACACCACTCTCTCTCACATATAGTGATACTCGTATTGAATCTTGATGTATGCTAAGAAATAGAATTAAATATGCTAGTTTTGTTGGCGTATTTGAATTGGAATCAAACTCTTAAAAGATATTTTAATTTGTCTGCTGCTTAATGGCATCATCCTAATGAAGTTAAGATCAGCACAGCTAGGGAAAAAAAGCAGGACTAAAATATTGTTTGGCTGTCACAAATAGCTTGTTGATTCCCACAAATATCCTTGGCGATGATCCACATGTCCAAGTTGCTTGAATGCTGTTTTGCTGAGGGCAGTTCTGTCAACAAAGTATAGAGTTCCATTTTTTTAGTGTAAAGTTAGTTCCTGCAAGTATATATGGCGCCAACCACAAATTCTGATCAGCATATTTCTTGTGAAGAAGAAGGCCATGGCTGGTAAGCAAGATGTGGAGAGAGGCGAAAACTGTGAGGGAGAAGAGATTAGAGCTCCACTTATTGCAGCACCAAAGGAGGAGAAGCACTCCAAAAAGGATGATAGATGCATGGTGTATCTCAGCACATTTGTTGCAGTTTGTGGCTCTTACGCCTTCGGATCTTGCGTACGTCACTCCCGTCTAATCTAATCTAACTTCTTCTTCTTCCTCCTCTCCCCCACTCTTGATTTTTGGTGTTTTCACAGGCAGGGTATTCATCTCCTACTCAGTTTGCTATCAGAGAAGATGTCAACTTATCCTTAGCTGAGGTTGCTCACAACTTGCAAATCTAGTCAATACTTCATTTTTAGCTTTGCTTCTCATTCAAATGCTTCAACAAAGATGTCTGAATTTGATGTTGCTTTTGTAACTGCTCAAGTGGGATGATTCAAGATTCTTTTTTTTTATATAAATAAATCCTTGCAGTACTCATTGTTTGGCTCCATACTGACTTTTGGAGCGATGATTGGGGCAATCACAAGTGGCAAAATCGCAGATTACATAGGCCGTAAAGGGGTGAGTTTGTTGGGATCCAAGAAAAAAGATCATCATATTTGCCATGAACAATCTATGTATCACAGTTAGAAGTCTATTTTGAATTTGAAAATGCAAGCAGGCAATGATAGTATCAAGTGGATTCTGTGCAGCAGGGTGGCTTTCGATCTACTTTGCCGAGGTTCCATCCATGACTACAATTAGTAGCTTGTAACAGATATTTCTATGAAACTAGTTTCTTGATTTAGAAAAGCTGTAATAATCTTGACAGAGTGCTCTGCTTCTTGACATTGGGAGACTGGCAACTGGATATGGGATGGGAGTCTTTTCTTATGTGGTAAAATTAAAACCCACTGCTATTATCTAGAACACAATGTTGATGCCATAGAGATACGCTAAATGCTGTCGTGTTTGATTACTAGGTTCCGGTGTTCATAGCTGAGATCGCCCCAAAGGATTTAAGAGGAGCTTTGACAACCATAAATCAGGTACATATAGCTGTGAGTTCTTGCTTTACTAGTTTTAGTTTGTAATGCTATTTCTCATCTTCAAATTTTGTAGCTTATGATATGCACTGGAGTATCTGTATCCTTCATCATAGGCACATTGCTGACATGGAGGACTCTAGCATTAGTAGGTAAAATTATATATGTATTCAGAATTTTATGATACTAGATGCATACAATTTGTATAGGAAACTCACTTGTGAAATGTTGCAGGCATAGTTCCTTGTGCTGTTCTGTTAGTAGGTCTCAGCATCATCCCAGAGTCTCCGAGATGGCTGGTAAGAACATGATTACTCGTCTTAGATATTAGGCTCAAAACAAAAAAGCTTACATGCTGCTGGCATCTATTCAGGCAAAGCAAGGAAAACAGAAGGAGTTTGAGTCATCACTGCGTAGGCTTAGGGGAAAGGATGCTGATGTATCAGCAGAGGCAGCAGAAATCCAAGTACGCACAAACTGAACTAACTAAGCTTTACCATAGTTTGACATGTGAAGATGACAATGTATAACTTACAGGACTACATAGAGACACTGGAGAGGCTTCCAAAAGCCAAACTGCTAGATTTGTTTCAAAAGCGATATTTGAGATCAGTCACGGTAGCCTTTCAAAAGCGATATTTGGCTGGTGTTTCTCGCTCTCATATGACAACATACAATTTTTCGATGAAAACAGATAGGAGTAGGACTAATGGTGTGCCAACAGTTTGGAGGAATCAATGGAGTCTGTTTCTACACAAGCAGTATCTTCGAGTCTGCAGGTAATACACATAGAAACAAGTCAGTCCCTTGCAATCTTTAAGTCGTAACCATTTAATCTGTATATGCGCTGTGATGCTACACAGGATTCCCAGCTGACCTTGGAACTATAATCTACGCGATTCTTCAGGTGATAATCACAGCACTAGGCGCTGCTTTCATCGATAGAGCAGGAAGAAAACCTCTTCTAGTGGTAAGTATCAGTTTTAGCTGTTCATAAACAAGTAGCAATGGTTGTTAATGAATGAAAATCAATTCATATATTACTACTAGCAACCCAAAAAATGACTAGTGGCATTAAAAATTTCAACAAGTTGAAAAAAATGAAATATGAGAGCTTAATGTACGATGACTAAAAATAAAAGACAATATCACAAAATTTAATTTGCTTTGTAAAATATAATTTAATTGTTCACAAACGCCATGAAATGTAATTTGTTTTTTCCCAAGCTTTTAATGATGGAATTTCGAAATTTGGTCCACTTGGAATTTTATAATACAAGCTCAGATCCACATATAAAAGCTGGGCCCATTACCGAAAATAGGCCATATTCTTATTCAAGCTTAACACTATTTTTTTCCAATTAAATGGTAATATCACAATACTATCAATATCAATATTCAATATAATGTTACACACAACTAAACAGCACAAAGAACACAGAAGTGAAACAAATTAAATTACAGTCACATATGAATCTATCTACACAATCACAGTCACATTTCATGTTTGAACTTAGCACTCTTTTTACCCCCTCTACATCAGATATTTAAACTCATGTGCAAAAGGAAGCAGCCTATAATTAAAATTTATCACCACCTCTCTATTCTCTCAATCATCAAACTAAATCAGCTAACCAAATCATATCAAATCAAAGAAAAAAAAGAGATATTTTTTGCAAAGTATTCCTCATGAATGCATCTTCCACACAGCCTTTGATGGAGACGAAGAATGTGTAAACTTGAGAGTCGGCCTCCTCTGCTGCAGCCGTGCCTTCTGCTCAGCACCGCTGCTGCCTACTTTGATCACATCAACTTTCACAATGTGGTGATCAGAAGTCCCTTTTGATGAGACCACCGAGTATGAGCCTGGGACGAACTTGTAAGGTGCGTCTGCTGATGATAATATGTAGTCCACTCGCGTCCCATACTTGCACGTCCCTTGCACACCTGCACCATGTTATATATTTCAACATCACTCGGAAAAAAAATGAATTGAACTTGCAAAAGAGGCGTTGCGTTAGTAGCTCTTACTCTGCCCTTTGGCTATCATCACCACAGACTCACACTCCCCTGCATAATCCTTAGCATCCGTGTATTCTCGACTCTTTAGATGCTTCATCACCTCGACTTTGGGCGTTGGTTTCCCCATTTCCTCGTAGTACTGCAGCATATACATGTAAGAATGATGATCAACATTTGTTACCAAGCAAGAATGTGTATATATGATATGATATGATATTGACCTTGACAATATCTGTCCATCTATCTTGGGAGTAGTCGGTTTCGTCTAGGGAGTTTAGGCCTCCGGCTAGAATGTGTGGCACGCTGGTCGACTGGATGATGGCGTTCATTTGCTTCATCCTCCAGCTCTCGTCTAGGTGGTCGAGGAGTGTGCAGAACACGTTGATCTCGCCTACTTGTGGCACATCAATTGTGGCTTTCAGTACATTCCTGCACCAAAATATCTTTTCTTTTTACATATTTGGTAGTAGTAAATCTGAATTTAGTTGAAGGTCACATGCATAGATTCTTTATTTATTCAAACCAGCTAGATTTGCATATACTACCGATACACACTCTTTTATTACAGCTCATTTTTCACTCTTTCTCATGTCAAGATCCTAATCCAACCTCATCTAATATTTTTTTGACCAATCAACTCTATCCATACTGTGCGAGTAAAAATAGCATCATATTGATCAAGACAAACAACATAAGTGTTAGGATATGAACCTTTTTTGGGCGAGCAATGAAAAATAGTATACAAAAAAAGTAAAAAAAACCTGAAATCGGTGTCATCGAAGATCCGGTGGGCCTTCCAGCGGTTGATCGGCCAGCGGGAGAGGATGGCGTTGCCGAACTCGGGCGCCCAGCTCTCAGCAAAGACATACTTCATCCCCAGAGCCTCAGCCAAATCGGAGAGCGGGCTCATGCCCTTCTCCTCCTCCGCCTTGACATCCTGCAGCGCCACCACATCCGCATTCAGCTCCTTGAGCACCTCCGCCACCGCTCTTCCCCTGCCGCTGGTCTTCCCGTCGAAGCTCAGCTGCCCGCTCCTCTTGAGCGATATTTCATTATCGGGGAGGTTTATCGAGACCCTCAGCCTCGACCTCGCGAACCTCTGCTGCCTGTCCTGGGCAGCGGCGGCGGGATGCAGGGGAGACTGTTTCAGGATGCCTTTGAGTGATTTTGAGGCGATAAATTGATCTGGTTCTGGTGTGGTGACAGCTGGTGCCATGGAGAAGAGGGCAGCATTGAATGTGACGAACCTAATCGGCTTGGCGGCGCCGAATTCCGAGCTGGGGTGGATGGCGGAATCGGGGGGAGCTCTGGAGGTGGATTTGCCGAGCTTCTTCACGACGATCTTGGGGCGGGAGCGGCGGGTGCGGCGCCGGGGCCACCCCAGTCGGGAGCAGAGGCGGCGGAGCTTCTTATTGAATACCTTGAGCATTTGATTATGGCATGGATTGCAGGCAGAGATGATGGAAATGATATGCAGTGAATTCAGTGAAAATTGAGAGAGAGAGTTTGAGGTTGAAAATGTGTTGTCAGTCTTTGAATATAGAGAGGGCAGGTGACTTTTGGGCAGGTCAATGCGTTTTAATTTTGACGATCATCAATCATTTCATCTTTAGCTTTTCATTTCAGATTTACAGCTTCATCTCATTTGACTAAACAAAACTTAATTAAATACTATAATCCGTCAAATTAAAGATACTATAAATATTTCATGAAATAAATATTGTAACAAGATCTAATTAATTAAAATGTGTTAATAAGGACTTAATAAAACAAAAATTTATAAAAGAATACAAAGAATTATATTTGTTAAAAGGATCCCATAACAATTACTCTCTACAATCGTATTAAATATTGGGTAGGGATTTAAAGACATAATGAAATAGAAAAGAAGAGAGAGAGCTAGACAACTAATGAAATAGTATTAAAATGTAATTAAATGTTAGGCACTTAATTTAACAAAGCTCATTAACACGCTCACAATACGTTCCTTAATTAAAAGCAAGTGGAGCGTTCATTATTATAAAGGTAAAATAGTATTTATGTATAACATAAATTTAATTATAAATCTAATATAATCTTAAATTACCCTTTTAACCCTATTATGGCAATGCCATCATGTCTCCAAAACATTTTTCTTAAATATTGTTATTTTGGTATGTTCAGTTTTACTATTCTAAGTAAATGTGTGTGACATTTCATTTATGAGTATTTATTATGATAAAAATATAGTATAAAAATTGAATCCAATTCTATTTTCTCTATCAATTTTACTTTATACTACCACATTAGTATTATGTTAGAATTTTTTATTTTTTTTTTATATCTGACAACAGTAATGGTACATGATATGATAAAGGTGAAAATCACAGCTATCTCAGAATCTATAAAAGGAGGAGGAAAAAGAAATGGAAGGCAAAATAATTGGAGTTTGGCCCACAATGGAAGAAGAAATAGCCAACTGCTCCAAGAAGGAAACATGGGGATGAAAGGATGAGTAGTATGTGTTTGGACAGTTTATAACTTTGGATTATTAAAAACAACACATTAAACACCCAACTGCTACCAAATATTAAAATGTTAAGTAGTTATCATTTTATTTGTGACTGGAAAGTACCTTTATGATTAGTCAATTAAATAGTAAATTATTGAAATGTAGGTGAGTGACAGACCATGCAATGCAATGCATGCAACGCCACGTCACCAAAAACACGGCGACTTAAACTCCCATGCATTCTCTTTCTATATCCTCTCTTTATCTTTTTAATCCATTTAAATCATAGTACTATATTAGTACCTAGTATTAATTATTTTATACTCCATTCAGTGTAATTGCAGTTAAATACATAAACTTACATATTAAACGTGAATTAAATACTAATAAAGTAGTATATATTTCAAATATGGAGTATATATTATTAGTAATTGCTCGAATTTCATATCTGAAATTTCTATATGACTTAAATAAACCACATAATTTGGATAATTGGATGTCTAGATACTACATTAATTAATCATGATTATATTAATTTGCATCTTAAACTAACCATGGTAACATTACTTTGAAAGCACAACTACACTTAATATTTAATATAGACTCTCTAGATCGTAAAAAAACAAGTAGAGAGAGAAGAAGATCCTCTTATATTTTGTAATTGTTTAAATGATGCTAATTATAGTATATTAGCACTCCATTCATTATTATATGCACTACATACTAACTTCTCTTTAATAAGCTCACTCATTGACTAAGCCTATAATGCATATAGTATACTTCATTGAGAACGCTATCTTTTTATTAAGACAAGTTGCCTTTAAAATATGTACTAGTATAAATGTATAATGGATTGATGCTGGCTAGATGTTCTTTTTAATTTTATTTTTATTTTTCATTTTTAAATTGATGGTATTTTTTTTTTCAAATATTGATCATGAAAAGGTCTAGATGGAGATATGATATCCATTTGCATGTGGAAAGTCTTTTTGTCGTATGAAATTTACAACAATACCTTTTATATATGAATTATTGAATGGAAATATAAATGAAGTACTACGATTAATAATTTGTGGAGCACAAACCTTCCTGTACCATACAAAATTGTAAGCTAACCCCACTCTTCTAATTCATTGCACCACTACTAAAAGTAAAAGGGCCCCACCTTTATTCGAAATTATATTATATATTTCAGGCTCGTTCCAATAATTTTATGAATAGCATGAAATTTAGATTTTGTTCTTGATCAGGTTCATGTATTCATTTAATTACATTTGTGAATAGACATAAATCTTGAAATTAATATCTAATTTGTCGTGGCATATATATTCCACATTTTCCACCTACTAATTAATTGGGAGCGACGTACGTTTTAATTTGGCGTTTTACTTTTGTCATTGTATCGGTATATATCTGTTTCAGTTCCACTTGCTAGCTACTTGGAAATCGACAATCTTCAAAGAAATATACTACTACAATTTTGTACACATATTGTTAAAAAAAATACAGAAAAATTATTAGATTCTTGCTTGGTTGGCCCTCCTTATTAAATCTAGTAAGATATGCCAGTTGGAAAAATGCTACTAGAGGGAATTAAATAGACACCAACACAAAAAATATAATATTAATTATATATTGACATAAATATATTTTGGAACTTTCATTTTTCAGAGGCTGTATTCGCAAACGGCAAACCCCAAAACTTGCATTAATAATACATGAGTAATAGTAAAAGTTAGTACTCTCTCCATTCCATGGTAATAGAAACATTTCATTTTGCGTATTCATTTTGAAAAAAATAATTATAAATAGTTAAAGTGAAGAAAAAGTAATTTAAGAGAGATAATATTATAGATAAAACTCTTCTCTACATTATTTTTTCTCTTACTTTATTTTTTCTCCACTTTAATTATTTATAATTTTTTTTTAGAAACAAGTGTGTAAAATGAAATGTCTCTGTTACTGTGGAACGGAGATGTTACTTTACTAGGTTTTTCGAATTTCACTTAACATTGATTTCCATCCCCATATTGTAGAACACACTATTTAGGTAGCAAAATTTATCACGAAAAAGAAATAGGGCCCACCTTTTATGGAAAAGGGATTTTAGTTTATATCATTGACACAATTACAAATAGGCAATAGCTCAACTCTTTACATATGAAATAAGTCACTGGCAAATTTAAATCAATAGAATTTTAGAAATTGAATAAAGTATGTGTGTGTCCTTGTCAATTTGATAAATTGGTGATGAGACTATGGAGAAAACTGGGTATTTCTGCCACTTTACAGATGTTGGTTACATAAATTACAAATATAAACATCACTAATCCAAGATTCATAGAAGCTTAATGTTTATTTTGACGAGATTGCTAATAACTCCTCCATTTGTGCGATGCACAAGAATTAAATGATAATTACTTCATTACGTTAGTAATAATCATTAATTTTATTTTATAGTATTAAAAGTTAACTTTTAATTTTCAATTATAACCACCATATTTTTTTTAAAAGTAGGAGTATGCGTAATTACAACAAAAAATTGGATAATGACAATATTTTTTAATGCTATTAAGGACGTTAATTTGTGTGTCTAATTATACCACCAACGGTGCATAAAGTGCTCTTATTGTTAGTGTCCCAAATAAAATTATGGGACACAATGAAAGCGTCCTAAAAAGCAAAAAATTAAGATAATTTGCCTTCATTTTAGACGCTTTCTTTAGCGTCCTAAATTATAATTATTTTTTAAATATTCAAACGCTAGTAATTGCGTCTCAATTTTTTATGTCTCAGTAGACAATAAGTTTTTTTTATTGCGTGGTGCATATAGATACAGCGTAACACTTATAAATATGATTAGGTAGGTTATAGTGAAAAAACACGTCATGCATTGATTAATATATGAACCCTTGACCTTGATTAGTTACTCCACGGTTTGAAAATTATATACGGCTTGAGAAGTATCGAATATGAAATTATTTACTGCATGCATGGATAGTAAATTAAGCTAGGTTTATAATTGGGTTTAATGCTTGAATTTAAGTGCTAGTATTTGTTGGATAACATATAAGTCTTCTAAATGCTTATGTATTATGCAGAAGCAAATTATTTTATCGTTAAGGACAATCTTTGCTAATTATGTGCTCGTACATAATTAAAGATTTAATACTTAAAATTCTTATTAAAAAATACCGATTTTTTATTTTTTTGGTTTTATTGGGTCTTGTGTATAGTATTATTTCTTTGGATTAATTTAAAATCATATAACTGAAAAGACTGTTCTGAAAATGAATTACTACTAATATACTAGGTGTTTCATTTGCAATTATAACGTACATATCTAATCGAATATTCATCATAATTCATAACTAAAATACGGAGTATAAAACATGCCTTGGCAGTTGGCACCCAAAATTAATTACAATATTTTATGTGATTGTGAGATTTATTTGTTGACCATTATGTGGGTGGAAGGATTAGGCGGTCTATCCCAGAAGGCCAGAAAGATGCCAAATGGATGTGTTTTAAGCCCTACTTAACATTTTTTTATTGTTCTCTTAAATATATAATTAATATAATCAATTACTTAAACTTCACCTTACAAACAATTTTATGGATTTCCTCCCGGTTCCCATCCGCATACTCGTTATATTAAATAAATTCGAGCATAAAGAAACCTAATCGTTGTAAATTGTAATTCCATATACATTCAATTCTAAAATTAAATCAACCATTTATACTACTCCTAATATGTACTCCCTCCGTCCACCAAAATTTATCCCATTTTTTCATTTCCATCCGTCCTCCAAAATTTGTCCCATTTCACTTTTATCATTTTTGGTAGTGGACCTCATATTCCACTAACTCATTCCTACTCACATTTTATTATAAAACTAATATATAAATAGGACCCACAATCTACTAACTTTTTCAACTCACTTTTCATTACATTTCTTAAAACCTGTGCCCGGTCCAACCGGGACGAATTTTCGTGGACGGAGGGAGTAATACGTAGTTGGGTTAATTATATCATTAATTAAAAGCTCAATAAAGTTCGAATTTCGAAATAAATCAGATATAAATTTTCCCTACACCAATAACTAGAATGTGTACCGGACTAATCTGATGAGATTAAGTAATCCATATTAAGAAAGAAATTAACTAGTACTAATTAAATTAGATGGAGCGGACATGGTTGATTTTGGAATAAAAAATTCAAAAGTAATTTGTAATGCATAAGGTATAACTTGTTTATGAGTACATTATATTCGTATAAGTTGAGTAATTATAAATAAGATGTTTATCAATTAGCTGAAATTTCCAATGAAAAAATTAACATTTAGTTATAAATTATAGCCATTAATTATCCTAAATGAATCAATAATGATTACTAAATGATACTGATAACTTAGGTCTTAGTTATCTCGATCGAGTGTATAGGGTCTGACCTCTTGAATCTTGATTAAGTATGAGGAAATATATTCATAATTAATAGTAATATTAATCAAATTGTTTATATTGTAGTATGAGTTAATCTAACGCGTATAACAGGTTGGAATAATAGCAATTAGGTGGACCCAAAATGGTCACTTCAGTGACACATAGCCGATTACTCCCTCCGTCCCATTGAAGATGACCCACTTTTCTTTTTGGTTTGTCCCAATCAAGATGACTCATTACTTAAAATGAAAACCCTTTTATCTCTACTTTATTCCATCTCTCTTACTTTACTCTCTCCACTTAACACACAAAATAAAGTTGCATAAAATCCCGTGTCGTCCAAGAAAGGGGTCATCTTCCTTGGGACGGAGGGAGTACTATATTAAATTCAATGAAATTAGTGGTACGAGAGTCTGGAAAATCTTTCATGATTTAGGAAAAAAACACATATGTAATTAGCTGGAGGATAGTCTGGACAAAAGAAGGCAACAAATTTATTGGACTCTTTTTCCACCTATTCAATAAATTCACATGTAGAAACTTGGATACATAATAGCGCGACTTTTAGTGCCCGTTCGGTTCCTATGATAATTTTTATCTTCTCCATTCACATTTTCAACCAAATATTAGCTAACAATTGTAGATTTGGGTCTGTTTCGGCCCATTTGAATGGACTCCTTTTCACCTAATCTCATGACTAACCATCTCACCTCACCCCCTCCTACTAATTTGTCCATCTCCCTCTCCTCATTATTCTCCTCCCCACCCTACTCAACAACCATGCATAAGACTAATTTAATCCTAACCAAGATCTATTTTAATGTATCTTACACTGCATCTCATGACAATTTTGTTTCATGAACCGAACAGCCACTTAGTTGATACGGCGATTCTCCTTCATCCAATAGTACGGACTTCAAGTCATCATAGAAGTAAACGAGAAATCATTATTATTAACCTTCTTAGCAATATACTATTTGAGATTACTACTAAAAATGTCTATGTATACAACAATACAACAATTATGTTTAATTTTTGAGATAATATATATATGGCGTAAAATTAGTATCATCCTTGCAAAGTTTGTGGCTGCCAGCTGCCAACTGGTTCTCATACTAGATTGTATGCCGAATGCGTTAGTTTCTTTTATAAGAGCATCTCCAATACCGGCTAGCCAATCGGCTAGTCGATTCGCGTCGCTAGCCGGTCGGCTAGTCGAACAATTGCGGCAGGCCAGTCCGAAATCAGCGAAAAAAGCAGCGTGGGTTAGCCAATCGCTTGGCGCTGGCCGCCATTGTGGCGTGCCGATCGGCCAGCGCCCTTTTTCGTTTTTTTTTTTAAAACCTATATAAACGCAATTTTAGTTTCATTTTCATTTGCACCACTTGTTTTAACGAGTTTTCTCTCTCTAAATTTCTGTAAAAGAGCATCATCAAGCGATGAGTAACGCGAGTGGTAGCAGTGGTGGTAGTGGTGGGGATGCTGAGGAGTACGAACGGAGGATGAACGAGGCTATGGAGGCCTACATGAACCACGAGATGGAGCGATACATGCGTAGGGTGGAACAGCAGGCGATACCTCGCCCTCCACGGGTTGTCCACCGCCGAGCAGTGATTGATCGGGATCACGTAGCTACACATCAGCGGCTATATGACGACTACTTTTCAGAGAACCCGCGGTTTCCCGCAAACATGTTCGGGCGGCGTTTTAGAATGCGCAGGGAGTTGTTTATGCGTATCGTTGACGCTTTGGAGCGTCGATATTCGTATTTCTGCTTCAGGCACGATGCGGTTGGCAAACCCGGCCACACCCCTATTCAAAAGTGCACGGCGGCAATCAAGCGGTTGGCCTACGGAGGCGCGGCAGACATGTGGGATGAGTACCTCCACATCGGTGAGACGATCATTTCTGCTGGAATGTCTGAAGTTTTTCTGTCGAGCGTGATAAACATTTTCGGTGAGGAGTACCTTCGAAGCCCTACTCCCCAAGATTGTCGAATTTGATGCGGATGCACGGGGAGCGGCAGATGGGTTCCCCGGGATGTTAGGCAACATAGATTGTATGCATTGGGAGTGGAAGAACTGTCCAACCGCCTGGAAGGGGGCCTACACGACCGGCTACAATGGAAAGAATCCCACGATGATCCTCGAAGCCGTAGCTGATTACCAACTGTGGATCTGGCATGCGTATTTTGGGGTAGCCGGGTCGAACAACGACATCAACGTCCTGAACTCGTCGCCCCTCTTCAACGAGAAGTGTCAGGGCATCGGTCCAGCCAGTGTTTTAAAAACCGGTTTGGACCGGCCGGTCGGACCGGTTCGGCCGCGAACCGGTGACCTCTCCGGTCCGATTCACCATATAAAACCAGTGGAGCATTGAACCGTTTTGGACCGGGTGAACCGGCCGGTTGCACCGGAATCCGGGAACTGGTCGAACCGGTTACCAAATTTTTTTATTTTTAAAAATGAATTAAAAATCAATTGAAAAAATTTTTACACTAAACTTTCATTTCATATTAACCGATACTTGTATTGGGCCTATGAATTTATAAAAACTAGCTTAAAAAATCATTTGTGTCTTTCTTTTATAGAAGTATTCCACAAGATTGTTCTTTCATTTTTCAATGTGGGATGAAAAGTTTGTTTTATAGTCATCTTTTACAATCTTTTGCCTTTACTTTTTCAATGTGGGATGTAGTTTGTTTTGTTAATATGTACTAGTACTTCATATTATATCAACTATCACTTATATACTAATTGTATATTTATAATTAAAAGCTATATACATATTTTATATCATAACTAAAATTAATAAATCTTAATTAACTTTCAAATAAAGTTTTAATTACTAATGCTTAGATTGAAAATAAAATAACAAGAATATATAATGGGAGAAGTGTTCATAACATGAAAATTAATACATAGTATAATAAACATATGAATATGTATTTTTACATTACTAATATTACTCATTAAGAATTGGTATATATATGCTTTATCTATACTTATATATCTCTATATTATTTAAAATTAAATTATATATTGCATTAATGCTTGTTTATTTACATGTTTTGAAACCAAGTGTTTTATAATAAATATGTATTTAATTATATACTCATATATATATAAATGCTACAGTAAAACGGTTCGACCGATGGTTCGACCGGTTAGACCAGTTGAACCGTGAACCAGTAGCCTTGCCGGTTCGCTCGCCGGTCCGGTTTTTAAAACATTGGGTCCAGCCGTCTCATTTGTGGCCAACGGCAACCGGCATGATATGGGCTACTACTTGGCGAGATGGGATATACCTTAGGTGGCCTGTCTTTGTGAAGACGATCAGACACGCAAGTGATGAAATGAAGGCCTACTTTGCGGACACGGCAGGAGTCGGCGCGCAAGGACGTGGAGCGCGCATTTGGTGTGCTCCAGTCTCGATGGGCGGCAATTAAGGGTCCAACGCGTTTGTGGGATGTCGAATGCGTTTCCCAAATAATGTACGCTTGCATTATCATGCACAACATGATCGTCGAAGACGAAGGCGTACAACTGACTAGTTGGGCCAATGACGATGAAGCCGGTCCAAGCTACGAAACGGCCACCCCTAGCGTACGACGTGGGGTACCTCTCGATGAAGTCGGCCGCCTCAAGGAATATGCCGACATGCGCCAAGTGGATGCTCATATTCAACTCCAAAAGGATATAATTGAAGAGTTGTGGGCACGGAGGACTGCACGCCGATTGTTTTTTTTTCTTTATTATGTAAATTTTTTTTATCTATGTACCTTTTTTTTTAATGCAATTAATGAATTTTCCCGTATATGTCTCGTAAATTTAATTTCGTAATTTAATCGTAATTTTAATTCCGTAAATGTAGTATTTTTTGAATTATTTTTATTGCGGCTGGTCTATGGCTGGCCTAAATCTGATGTGGCAGGTGGATTTTTAGTGCTGCTGACGTGGCAGGGAGAGAGAGTGGCTGGCCTATTTGCATCGGTAAGGGGGTGACATTTTGATTTTTTGTTAGTGTATTTTGAGTGACACAATTCGTAACAATTTACATTTATTTGGAAAATCTATTATGAATCTAAAGGCGGTGTGTATCATGAAATGGAGCATTTCAATACTAGTACTTAATACAGAAAATGAATTACTTTCATTGTGTAAGTCTTAGAATTCAACCTCCTATCGCTAAGATTCACTTTAATTCATAAAACTGAGGTATGAAAATATTTCAAGGGTCTTTGGTTCATTCCCACCAAAACGTGGATAGTTTTGTAATTATTTGAATAAAAGTATAATTACAATTAATTTGATAAGTGTGTTGATATGTGTTCATTTCACTTTTCATAACTTGATATCTCAGGTTAACTAATGTGATTGTGTTGCTTCGAGTTTTAATAAATGTTCGGTAAATGTGAGTTAAGTACTTAAGTGGATAAATGAGCTCACATTTAGTGTAGTGGTATTACTTCTTAGGACTATTGGTCATTAAAATAATAAAAAAAATTAATCCAAATTTGGTATTTTCTACTATAAATTTAAAATTTTGAATACCTGGAAAATTTACTAACAAGACTTACTCGTTCATGATTTTTGTGGCTAAATTTTAAGTTTGTGAACTTCGATCAAAATTTGTGATTAGTTTGGGGTTATAGTTATAGACTTATAGGATAGTGATAAAATGCAAACTTATATATTGTACAAACTTCAAATTTTTCAACACATTGTCAACACAACATCAACACAGTGTAAAATATCAAGATTTTGATGTCAACACAAATATCAACACAATGTCAACATAGTGTCAATAATTGATACTACTGTATTGATATTTTTTGTTGCTGTTACTTTGTAATCTGTTGATATTTTTTAACGGTCCAGATTATAGTTTGGAGTTTTTATAAATTTAGAGTTTTCATTTGATTACATTTCTATAGTTATATGTGTATAAGTTGATAAAGTAGAGTAAAAAAATATAAGTTGATAAAGTGGAATGAAAAAATATAATAGTTGGCTAGTTACTGAAAATGATAGGAGTAAATACTGAATAATAGTAGTATCTTGTATCTCAAAAAATATGCAATAGGAAATCGTGGGCAACTCATGCGGTCCATCAATTCTTGATTTTGTCCATCAACAAATTAAATGCTCATCTTAAATTCCTTATATTTGGGACTAAGAAATAATTAATGTGGTGGATGGGCACAATATTCCCACATTTTTCGATGTCCACAATTTCAACATATTCACAATGCCCACAATTTCAATATATTCACAATTACTTAATCGAATAGCCACTGCATAATTTATTCAGAGTGATGTAGACTAAGCCTATTATTATCACAATTGGACCACGATATTATTTTTGCATATTGCTACGTTTAGGCCACATTATTCTAGTTATTTAGAGGATTTATTAGATCAAAAGTACGAAATTAAATACGATAGTAGTATTTGTATATGCGACCTCACAACTCAAATTTAATGTTCTTTCACCACAAGGAATGTCCAAGTTAGAAACAATTACTCTTCTTTTTCTTTTAGATTCTATTTCTATACATTGGGAGACTTTTACATCTAAAAAATCAAATAATATCGTGTTTAAAATTTAAATTTCCATGCCCAACCAAGAAGTGGCATTTGCAATTGGAAGTTTAATTTATTAGATCGACCAGCCCATATAATAATGTTCAATAAAAAGAGCCCAAATACATGGGCATCAGGGCATCTACTCAATTTCTCAAGTCCTTTAATTTTCATCAAACACATTTTTCAACAAAGAAAATATACATTTATGATCTCATTTTATTTTATGGGCATCTCATTATAACATATCTGTCACAGATCTTCCACAATTTACACGAAAGAGATTAGTAATCAAGGCTGCTTGCAAATGACTCATTTTGGCATTACAAAAATAAGCAACAAGCCTTTGCAAACCTAAACCGGCACGAGAACTGGACTTCAGCTCAGCTCTGATGCATCTTCAGCTGTAAGTTAGTCGATCCTATCGTCACATTCTGTCAGCATGTACAAGGGCCGTTGCTAGTCGGGCTTCGTGTACTCAAGCAACATATGAGGTGACCTGTAAATCTTCACGAGCGTCCAATACAGAACCTCCTCGACTCCAAGCTCCCCCTCTGCTCTTGCAGCGTAAATATCCTCACATATCGCTATTAGCCTGCAAGCGCGAAGGAAGCAAAATGGTCATATATGATAAAAGTTTCCTCTTTTCGTACACAGAAATTTTATTTGTCTTGTTTACCTGTCGCAGGAAGGAAGGTTCTCGAAGGGTATTCTCATTCGTAGGTCGGAGCATTGTAACCGGATGAAGCGGCCAACTGCTAGCACAAATGTGATGTAGAGACCCCAAATGCTGAATTTGCTCAAGGTCTCACCGAGAATTCCCTCTGCAATCATATGATTTTTATAGCACAAGCATAAAGAAAAGGTGTTTGTTTGGACAGTGCTTTTACATTGTAGGAAGTTGACTACTTACGTGGGGTTTCCTCCGAAACAACGACAGCCATTGGCCCTGACAAGCTACCACAACCATACGCATCCAAAGAGTTGACATCGTGGAAGGACCACCACTGGGAACTGCCATGATGCAAGACGAGGTCTGCTGTAACATCGCTCACCTGTTGATATACATCATCAGTTAGCTACTACTCCCCAGTCATATAACCAAATATTGGAAGCATACCTCCTGCTCGAAAGGCCTGACTTCTCCAGAGCCCGTGACCCTGAAAAATCTCGGATAAATGTTGGAAATCCTAAAGCTGTTCAAGGAGCCATTGAAGACCCCCTCGACATCTGATGGCTTTGGAAGGTCAGATGAGTCGATACTTCTTTCGTATTTCACTCTTTCCTTTCCCTTTGGCCGGTCCCTTGAAAGAACCCAAGAAAACTTCATGTCCATGTCGCTACTATTGAGAGACCGGACAAACTGCTTCTGGACAACTTCAGGGACGAGCCACAGTGTGCTCGCATCACCTTTGCAACAAATGAATTGAATGTCATTTTGATTGTAAGAGTCCAAGTAATGCTGGGGATCGAAATTCGCATTTTTGTTGAGTTCATCCCATCCTAGTCTCTCACAAAGAGTTGTCTGATACAAGGTCAGTCTTCCAGCAGCTGTCTTGATGTCGAACTGGAAACTGGCGTCATTGATTGGATTTGCTATATTTGTTGGATTGCCACTGCTGTACATCTATAAGACAACGACAAATCTCCATAAGAAATTTTTTATTAAAATAATGATAAGATGTCCCTTTCTTAATGTCTTATTCATAAAAATTGGCACTTTTAAGCCAAAGCAGCATACTGAGGAGATTTACTTACCAGCATTGGAGCCCAAATGACACATATCAATATGAAGAACAAACAGATGCCATTGCAAAACTTAGTCATCTGTGGTTGTTTATCTCCTTGTTTATGAATAGCTCTGTTTAGAACATTGTCGCACTTGACAAGGTATAAACTTGCATTGATGTCCTCCAACTGAAAACGATCACAAAATATCAACTTTTCCCTTTACAGAGACACACACAAACATATACTAATGAATGCTAGAAGAACTCACCTTCAACCAGTCATACATTGTCAATGACGTAGTCGTGCACGACCAATCTAGGACACATCTCAGTTCATACAGAAAAGGCAAGGCGCGATACAGCCTGTATCCTAGAAAATTGACATGAGAAACTTCACTCGTGAGGAACTGGCGATACAACGTGCTTTTGTAAGGAACACCATCTCGAATTTGCATTGCTTGTAATGCCAGAGATATTGCTTTCATAAGGTAGATTGCCCGAAGAGCGAAACCAGCAGCATTATGCTGGGTCGTATCTATATTCCAAGCATAATCAGAGACTGAACGCGTAGAAAGAATGAAGTTGAACAGGTAGAAGATGACTTTCCCCGTTGCAAACGAACATAGGTATATGATGCGATCAACAACAATCAAGAAAAAAATTACCTGCACAAGAGATATCAAACCATTTAAGGAACCAAACAACGATAGTGGTGCATTATGAAGAGAAAGAAGAAGACATTGCTTACCATTAGAATAAATACAAATTCTTTTGGGAACTGATCCTCGAGTTGATAATACTCTAGAATTTCACTTTTATTTTTTATAACGGACTGATAGAACATAGCAACCAGGAAGAAGACGATCAAATCAGCCCCGAAGATATATGCATAAAGATCAACTTCTCTCTTTCCACCTCCAATTACTGAAATCATAGGATACGGGAATCCAACTTTTTCAGCAAGTCCCATGCGTTTAGCTTTGAGGATCTGCTTTGCTACATCGGCTGCTGGAGTGAGAGAATTGAACTGCTCTGCTGGTTTACATTCGGTAAGTGGAGAGGCATAGACCACCTCAAAAACAGCTAATGTCACGTTCGCATCCTCAGTACTTTTCTCAATGCTTTGGATCTGAACCTTGCTGGCACAGATGCAGTTACCAGGCTTCTCACTTTTACAGTATTCCTCATGTACGAGCTGCAGCAGCCTATTTATTCCGGATTCAATCCTTTCTGGTTGAATTCCATCCTTCGGCCATGATTTGACATCCATAGAGAGCTGAACGAAGTATGGAGGAGATTCTGCTTCTTGTGTCAAAGATTTCCAGTATTTGGAACATCCACCAATGACCATTTCAACCGCTCGTTTTATTGATTCAAAAACCTTCTCCAATTTATCACTCCAGTCGGAACTGAAATCAATGTCATTTTGGTTGCGTAATCCCCATCGGGAATTCTTATGTCCTACCGAAAACCACTCACCATCTTTTGCTGTTATAGAGCACTGTATCAGAGTAAACAGATACACCAAAAACAGAGGCAGTAAACTGATAACGAACGATGATTTTATCTTTTTTGTTGGAAAGCCCCATTCATGCAGGTGTTCTGACTGGATGGTGAAACCACAATGCTGGATCATTATCTGATACAGGTACTGAATCAGAATGTAGAACTCAGTATAGATTAGCATGATAATCCAGAACACGTAGTTTGGCCCTGTGTTCACGCAGAGCGCATATAGGAACAATCCAGCCAAGTATACCATGGAAAGCAGACTGAAATTCCAAAGGAAAACCAGAATGAAACAACAGTAACAAACGACGTCGTTATTAGATTGCATGCGCGACCAAATGTGAGAGATGATCAGTCCAATCTGCAGACTTGCAGACTCTGAAGTTCTACTCTTCTCAGACTGCAATGATGAAGAGCAGCTTGAGTTTCTGTGTTTTGCATCTTGTGTCTGCCTCTCTTCCATGTCCGAGGTTTCACATAGATCTTCCGATGAAATGTTCAAAAAAGTTATGAGATTGCTGACTGCTTGGTTTCCAATTGACTGCACTTGGCAAACACTGTCACCTAATAACTGCACAGCAGAAGCCAGAGGGTTCTCCACCGATTGGTTTTTACCTCTTCTCGAGTTGTCTAAACTATAAAGAATATTTTCATCTGTGAACTCATCCTGATCAGTATCCTCACTAAGAGAAGCATCGAGTAAGCTCTTTGAAACGTCTAAAGATAATGGGTTTTCCACTCGAACGGTCCTGGTAGATTCATGCACGTTTAGTGGGAAGCCTGGATCAGGAACAACATTGCTGTTCTGTTTCTCAAGATTAACAAAGTCCTGCACATTGAGGGAAGCAGTTTTCCTCCTTCTCACTCCTTCACTACCAGGTGAGACACTGCCACGAGCAATGATGGATTTTGTACCATGGAGCTGAATCTGCAGGTTCAGCATCTCGGATTTCATCTTCTCCACTTGCAAGTTCCGCTGGCGTTTGTTCTCCTCAGCTTTGCGTATATGCTGCAGCTGCTCGTTCTTCCAAGCAGCCTTCTTCTCTTGCTCCCTCACAATCGCGCCAATTTGCTCCGCCTCAAGATATCGGAACACATAATCAAACTCCGAGGAAGAAAACATGTATGATTGGCATGAGACCAGGATGAAAATGATGATCTCAACCAAAACAGACCTAGAGGTAATCCGAAAACCATAATCATACTTGTAAAATCCTATCACCTCATATATATAATCAACAGTTTGACACTTCCCCGATCTGAAACCACCGATAAATGGAGACTGATAAGCCAGAGAGAGGAAAATCACTGTGAAATTGTAGACACGCAGGAAATTGAAGATATTGTTTTTCTTTTTCAGTATAGTGAGCCTCATGCGGAAGAAAATGAGAGCGAATCCGAGATATCCGAGGTGCAGAATGTCGTACTCCAAGGTTCCCGTTATCAACATCAACGCGAGCACTAGATCTAAGAGATGACAGTAGCAGTAAACCCTCAGATAATCGAAGAACGTCCACATGCTCTTGGTCTCAAATGAGAGGTCTCGCCAAACAAAAGCATTCTTACGCTGTGCAACCATCTGCTCGTATGTGAATGACCAGGAGAAGTTAAATGAATGATCCGAACGGAGTTTGAAACATGCGAGCATGAAGACCACAAAATAACATATCAGCATCCGAGGATCATCAACAATTAACCCTGCCAAAGATCAATGCACTTATTTTACATGATCAGCAAGACTTAGCAAAACAATACAAAGAATGTACATGTACGTACCCAGCCAGCATTTTTCACAGTACTGGAAGTATACACGTGAGTTCTTCCAACATTCGTGGCAACGTGCATTGGTCTCGGTCAAGACACGTTGGCTAAGGGGCATCATATTCTTCCACATGGCCAAGTATTCTGCTAAAAGAATAGTGGCAGAGAGAAGGACGAATATAGGCCACAGCTTGCTAATGGTGGGACGTGGCAACAAAATGCAGATCGCTATACAGGCAATGTATAGCATAGATATGGAGTTTAACAGAGCAAAACTGGCGAGTAGCAGTGTAATCATATTGATCTCAAGACCAAACAGGTTGAACATATTCTCAATCCAAAACTTCAAATAAACTTTCAGTGTTGTCTTCTGCATTTCAAATCTCTCTTGCCTCAAGGCAACAATCCTTTTCTTTTTCCAAATATGGTTCTCTGTAAGGGTATCCCAGATATTATCAAGTGAGTATTTTCTGTAGCTTCCACTTAGAGTGCTTCTGAGGGTAGCAAAATTCGGAGAATAATTATCGGCAAAACGCCTAGGAGACGACCAAAAGCCCTCTCCAGTCCTTTGTTCGGGCAGCTCATTTTCAGGTATGGGCTGGCTCTCCCCATTCAAAGATGAAATGGCAGTGAAATCGTCTCTTGCTGAAACAAACAAAGGGCAAGGCTCCTCTGATTGACCTACATACAAATGCAAACTAGGCATGCTTTCAAGCCAATGGAAAACATTATATTGAAGCGTGCATGCAGCAATCACGAGCACTTTTGCCCTCAAACCTTCTTGTAGGCCCTGGAAATTCGGTTTATAAACCATTAAGCCGAAGAAAATGGACAAATCATGGTGTTTCTGCCCAGGAAACATATTAACTCTTTTACCCCATATCTGAAATATATATTCAACAGTCACCAAGAACCCTGTGTAAGCTAGGAATGATTTAGATGGGATTCTCGACTCTTTAGGCATTGCTGAGCAGAGAACTAGACCGAGAAGGTAAAGAAAGCCGGATGCGCTTATTGGAGATATTGATGCATAGAAGAGAGTAACAAACAATATCTTCTGACTGTGCCATATCAGAAACCGTTTGACCAACCCCAATATTCCGGGCTGCAAAGGAGCTATATCTTCCGATTTCATGTGTTTGCTTTTTCTTCTTTCATAGCTGTAAAGCTGCATGACGATCATAATTGCTAGAGACTCTTGAAGATTGTCTAAAAGAGAAGCTTCAATAGTGTAACCGAAACAAACAGAGAGATCAATCTTTGTCGACATCCATGATTCAAAAGTGGGGAAGATGCCTAGCAAGTAGATGAAGATAAAAACTCCAATAGCGTATATTTTGAGGGGAAACCAGAGGCGTCGTTTTGTCTTCTCCACCAGCTGTCTGCCTGTGATCCAGATAAGGAGAAGGAAGATATAACCAAATGATATGTAATTTGGCCTCACTAGGTGCACGGCTATAAGGATGGTGAGAAACGCAATGTATGTTCCAAATGATCTGTATACAGACAAGAACTTCCTTCCGATAGCACTGAGATACAATGCCACCTTTCTCTCTGAAGACAAAAATGAGCAAACGGATAAGATTATTCACAATAGACTTGGAAAGCTGCCATAACTATGTTGTAAGGTCTCTAAGGTCTTATCTTTAAGCAAATTTTCTGTAAATGCTAAATCTAGGTATAGTGTCACCAACACGAAAACTAAATGGGAAATGTCAACAATTAACCTTGGATAAGGGTATAGTACCGTGGTCATGACTCCCGTAACAATCTCTGATATCCGAGTTGGTATACACTGTTAAAAGAACTGATTTGTTTAAACCGGCTTTCAGGATGCTGAATCCGACAGGAAGACAAGGCGTGTGCTGAACAATAGCAGAAAACGAGAACAACATATCAAATCCATGGTTATGAATGGCACAAAAGCATGCAAGCAGAGCTATCTCCAGACGGTTCCAGGGGCTGTTGGTTTCAACAAGACCTAGAAGTGCAGCATAAACAAGTAAGAAAGTAAGATGATGCTTGAAAGAAAAGATTAAAAATACGGGAAAAAACTATTGAACGAAGAGATAAAGAAATCTCAAACCTAGCTGTGATAGCACTTCCAAACTTATGGAGCTTTCCTGGTACAGTTTTGTGGAAACCAGATTTAGCTGAAGAATGTATAAAATCGCAAAATGAGCCTCACACAAAAGAATAAGCGATTGACGCATCCTTTTATCAATCTTATGGCTCAAAAGATAGCCAACAAAGAACATCACTGAAAAAAAGAAAGATAAGAAAACTAATCAGAATATTAAGCATTACAATACAGCGTACATATTCCAGTTTCACTACTTCATTATGTTAAAAACTAAATCAGAAATTCATATGTCAGAACTGAACATACTATAAACCGCATGGATGAAACCAGGTTTGGTGGCGATTAGGAAAATAAGCAGTAGCATTATTGGCCTAGAAGCTTTGCGCGTCACCCAAGCAATTGTAGCCACCACTAAGACTTTTGCACCTTCTTTCACTGAAATTACAAAAAAAAAGAGATTATCCATTTGATGTTTACGATGAAAATTAATTTAGAGTTAATGAAGATGATGGCAGAATAAGCACATCTACCTTCCTCGGTCTCACTCTCAGCAGAGAATCGCCCTTCCTCATTTGATAGGCACAGAAATACTGAATTACTTACAAGATTACCAAGAGCTACAAGAACCCCAAGACAAAACTGTGCTAAAAGGAAGAAGCCCGGTATCGGATAGTGCCACAGCCCAACCATCTCCCAGATCTCCATATCCTGAATAGATACAAGAACTTTCATCAATGCCTTAAAACCATAGCTATAAAACTAAAATTGAAGATCTAAAATACAAGAAAATACCTTGCCAAGTTTCCAGTTCACATATGCAAATGCCACATTGAAAATATATGTGCTCACAGCCCACAAGAGAATGAAGACGAGAAGCAGCCCATTCAAATGGTGAAGATGGAACACGGAAGGAAAAGCATACATAACGTACCCAACATATGCAAGTAATCCAAATGCACAGATACTTGCAAAGTGGAAGCTCCAATATGAAAGAGCGAACAAGGATATCTGCCATATTCACTCTGAAATTTCATTACTTAAGCAAGGAAAATACACATCACTACTAACATTTAGTATATTTGGTTCTATCCATTTATCATATTTTACAACTACGTACAGGGTAGCCATAAGTAAACCAGTTGATGCTAAAAATCCTGAAAATGGGTCCCCGTAATAGTATATTGGTATGCCTTACACCAGACCTGCGTCAATAGAAAAACTAATTAATTAGTGAATGTGATGTGCCATAAGATTTGCTAAAAACCAGAATGTAGCAGATAGACAACATTGTGGAATAGGACAGCTATATGTAGATAAGAAAAAAAGTTTTATTATTAACGCACCTCAACTGGCGAACAAAAAAAGAATTTCTCGAGGGAAGAAGTTGTTCTGTCAAGCTCCCTTCTTCCATGGACATTATGAATTCCGTGTCTTCCAAATCATGCTTCACACAAGAGAGCTACATACATATTTGAAGTCAGTTACTCCTTCTGCAAAGTAGAAGGATCATTGCCTTCTTCATGATATGCAACAGAAACTGAAAGTAATTGCATAAATTTGAGATATGATATCATGTTAGCTAGGGATTATAAGTTTTTTCAGTAAATGTTTTGAAATGACATGCAATGCATAATGAAAGGCCAGACCCTGATATGTTGATCATAAGCAAAATGGCAAAGTTGGTCGAGTTGGTAACTAAGTTGACAAAAGCATACCATATAATAGAAGACCATCAGGGAAGTACCAGAACATATTTGCTGCCAGTCAGAATCCAGAGAAATTTTGTACAGACCAATAGAATCACAAATCACTTGAAACATATTTGGAAACCGGACAGGGAGCTGATATACATAAAGCAGGCTAATGACGAAACCAGCATATGACCAGAGCAGTTTCCACCACCTACAAGTCAAGTTTAAGAACATAAGCTCTGATGCAATTGAGTCCTTTCATTTATCCAATTATGTTTATAAACAGAGACTGCATCTGTAACTATGAAAGGATGAAATACCTGAACAGACCTAAAAAGTTGCTTGTTAAAGACCAATCAACAAGACCAACACAGCTGCAAATGAAAAACGGTAAAGATAGCCAAGAAGGATAGCTGATCCCGGAGACCAATTGAACAGCAGGCAGCGAGAAGCAAGAAGCTAACCTAACATGATAACCTTCATTTGTGGAAAAAGAATAGACAAAGAAACTATATGAGATGACTGTGTAAGTTTGAAATAGAATATTACTAGGAGTATTTCACTAATGAAATTGAAGATGCACAAAATGTACTATATAAATTGCATGGCTAGAATTTGTTTCTGTCAGACAAATACTGAACAGAAGGAAGAAAGCCCAGTCAACTTGACGAACCTATTTGATTAATAACTGAAGATATATAACCCCAGAAAGAATCCTGTAAGCCACAGAAAGAACCTCCATATTCTATAAAGCCGAATTTGTTTCTATTGATCTCAGTTAGAGCAACGAATCCAACTAATGATTCTACAACCAGGAAATAAACGACCTTTGGACATCTCCATGATTGAAACCTGAAAATGCATGACACATTAAAACGTTATCAACAATTTGCGTTGATATACTAGGGTATAATGAAGCAGTAAGGATATCGTCCTATATTTTGCTTGAAACCTTGTGATTGTACAATTTTACACCTTAGTTAATTGTTCGACATAACTACTTGCATTCACAAATTGTAGCAAAATTTTGAAATTTTAAGAAATCTTACTTCATTAAACCTAGTAGCTTTATCCACCAGGCATCTGCCATGCTCCATTCCGGATCCCGAGTAGCACATAGAGCAAGAAAAACCACTTGCAAAAATATAACAAATACCGCGAATATGAAAACAAACCATAAGGATAGAACCCTTCCTTTGAATCGAAACCCTGCACCAAAGAGAAAATGAATAGGAAGAACAGAGACATGATTGGTTGGTAATGCAATAAGACTATCATACAACAATGCAGAGTCATGCAATCACAGTAAATATGAGAGATGCAATCATTTTTGAGAGAAATGAAAAAGTACACATAAAATGTATTATGCCAACAAGTAAATTTATGACAAAGTGGGAGTAGTATTCAAGTCCAAAAGCCAAAGCTCTACCTCTTTTTGGGGCGGTAAATCGCAAAACAAGAGAAGTCGTCAAATTAATGAACGAAATCAAGCTCCAATTCAGTAACCCGGCTGCAAAAACCAGAAAGATGGTAATAAGAATAGGATCAAAACTAGAAAACTTTATAAATGCATATAAACATGAAATCATGCACACCAACTTACGTATATCCTAAGAGGCTAATCCCAATTTATATTAAATCCCAAATTTATCATAAAACGTTGAAAAAATCATAGGAAAATACGATGAGTTGAAACTATGATTATAATCCTTAAGCAATCTTGCAGCACAACAAACGAGCTACCAAAATATTGAATTTCGACATATATAATTCCTGGAATCATCACAATAATACATTTGGTATTGTGATGAACAAGAGAGAAAATTGATTGAGTACCTGTCAAAAGAAGAAATGGCAACACAAACCCACCCAAAATGCTTGCCATAATTGCGCCTTTTCACCATGCAATCTCATATTTTCTCCATATTCCGGAAAAAGCTACGATTTTTGCATTGCCATCATCATCATTATTATCATAAGAACTAGAAGGGGAAAATAAACCAAACCTATCTGATCAAGAAATAGGTATTTGAGCAAACAACAAGAGTTTTCGACCTAGGATTAAATATCGTTGCCGTTCATTCAATCAAAATGACAAGGGCACTAAATTCAGTTTATCGAAAATATTTACATAAAAATATGATGTAAATTGATAATTTTCCACTTATATATAGTGTCGTCATGATCATGAAAAGCCAAAAATAACATTGGACTCAAAGTTGCTACACTAAATAATTGCACCAAAAATTATGTGTGTAATACTACCATTAAATCGGTACAATGTTTGTTTGAGAAAATTAGATAAGTTAAGCAATTAATTTATGAATATTTCAATTTACATCATATTCCACCAAAATCTATGGAATATGATTGTTGCCTTGTTGGGAATACTAATGCTATCCTTGCCGCTTGAAGCTCGCAATTATTCAATTATTCAATCACCCACTAATGTCATATTTAAGTTATTTTGATGCTTTTAACTCAAAGTTTGACTATTTTAGACTTGAGTAATTATTATACATGTGTAACCTGTTTCATGCGAATATTAACAAGTGGAGTATTTTTCCCAGTTGATATAATTACAAATTAATACTCATTGTTTAAATACTTTATGAATCAACTTGGCCCTTGAATTTACTTGCACACTTTTATCTTATGAACTACTCCCTTGTCCCCGACTAAGAGTCACACTTTTTCATTTTGGTCCGTCCTCAATTAAGAGTCACACTTTATTTTTACCATAAATAGTAAGTAGATCTCACATTCCACTAACTCAATCCACTCACATTTTATTATAAAACTAATATAAAAAAATGGGTCTCACATTCCACTAATTTTTTCAACTAACTTTTCTTTACATTTCTTAAACTTTATCACAGTCGGACACGAATTTTAAGAAATACTCTCTCCGTCCTACATTTAGAGTCACTTATTGTTATGACTCGGATTTTAAGAAAGAGTTGAAGTGTGTAATAAATGAAGTGAGATGGTGGAGTGTGTAATAAATGAAGTGACATGGTAGAGTGCGAAATAAATGAAGTGAGATGGTGGAGTTGGTTGAAGGTGGGTCATTTTGACTTTTGTTTTGATTTATTTTAATGTAGATAATGACATTTTCATGTAATTTTGATGAAGAATGGGGTAAAATTGTATGACCAAATATGGAAAATTATAAAAGTGACTCTTAAACTGGGACGAATTTTTATGGCAAAAAGTGATTCTTAATCTGGGACGGAGGGAGTATAATGGAAATTGAGTTAGAAAAGATTGGTAGGGTATGGGTCCTATTTTTAAAATATTAGTTTTATAATAAAATGTGAGCAAGAATAAGTTAATGGAATGTGAGGTCTACTATTAAAAATGATAAAAATTGAAATGTGACAAATTTTATGGAAGGGGACGAAAATAGAAAAAATGTAACAAAAATAAGCCCTGGTGCCAACCGCCAAGAAAGAATAACAATAAGAATTACAACTAGAATTAATGAATAATTGTGCACCTAATACAAAGCAGCAAACGACGTCGTAGGAATGAAGAATGTTCGTTCGTTTCCAAGTAGAATCCTTGTCTCACCTCACAGGGATTATCATCAACATGAGCGCTCTAACCTCATCCTCTCTCTTCAACTCTCATATTTCAAGATTACCTTCATCATTTTCAAACCCAACAAGTTATTCCATCAGGATTGGGTTTCCCATCAAGATTCCCAGAATCCGAGCGAGTTCAAACGAGCTAGACATCAAAACAGACCAAAAATCTGAAGAAGATGTTCAAGAACCTGATAATGATCAAGGAATTGAAAATGGAAGCAACAATTCAAGTGGGACAACATCAGCATTAGATAAAGATCTCAAAAAGGCCAGTCATTTCTCTGTTTAATGATGCCTCTGCTGTTTTTTTATCTTAAAAATTGAGCTGAAGTAGTAACCTCATTCTTGTGTTTTTTGATGATTTCTGTGTTTACTTATCTCTAGAAGATGACTTATTTATGCACTAGAAAATACAAGGATGTTTGCTTTCTCGTGGTTTGGGCAAATGAATTCAATTTTGAGGGGGAGAAAGAATAAGAAAAAAACAATTGAAGCATAATTTGATTATTTATTATACTCCTATATTGTTACAGGATACAGGTTTCTTGTAGAAATTATATCACTGTAGTTTTGCTAAAGAAAATTCACACACAATCACAAAGATATGAGATATGGTAGATGATATTATTTCACAAGGCTGTTGCTTGGATAGAATAATCACATCTTTTGTCCTCTATGAGGGAAGAATTAGATGTATCCATTATGTTGCTATATATGATCATAAATTTGGGTATGGATTGCCACAACAAAATTGAACCAACATACAATCATAAGTGAACGATGTTTTATCTTGTCAGATCGAACGCTAGAGAGCTGCTGCATGCGTCTGTTTCTCATTTCGTTTGTGCATTACTACTATCTTCAGGTAGTCCAAAAAACTGCAGCGACTTTTGCACCGAGGGCTTCCACTGCATCCAAAAACCCTGCTGTGCCAGGCACGGTTTTATACACCGTGTTTGAGGTTCAAGGATACGCATCTCTGTTGCTAGGAGGAGCTCTCTCCTTCAACCTCATATTCCCATCAAACGAGCCAGATCTATGGCGCCTGATGGGCATGTGGTCCATATGGATGTTCAGTAAGTACTGCTGCTTCACATCTGATGAAAAATCTTCGTATATTCAGTCAGTTTCCGAGTTGATAAAGGTTGTTTTGTGTTGCTGTTTTTAGCTATTCCTTCCCTTCGTGCACGGGACTGTTCCAAGAACGAGAAAGAAGCTCTCAACTATCTTTTCCTCCTCGTTCCATTGCTCAATGTCACGATCCCATTTTTCTTGAAATCATTTGCAGTCGTCTGGTCTGCAGACGTTGTAGCCTTCTTTGGGATGTATGCTTGGAAGGTAGTATGTCATTATATTGCCAACATTTGCATCCCTGCCTTTCTAAGTCGTCCTTGTTAACGTATGTAAGTTTGGATATTTTGTTGTGCAGCTCGGATGGTTTTCGCAGAGAGAGTAGAGTAGGGCACCAATGTGGGATAAATACATTCTACAGCTTCTTGATTTGTTAAGCAACTTGGCTTTGGAGCACTCTGGGAATGCTTTGTACAGAGATTGAAGTATGGTGAGATGATTGATAATGATCGTTGTAAACTGGAGTACTCCTAAGATGTAAGAATATGGAGATTATATGTAGGCACTCGTGGTAGATATTCAACAAATTGAGGTGTTCAATTCTTGTTGCAAGAACATCTTTTTGTTCTTGGAGCAATCAAATTTTAATTACAAGTAAGCATCTGTTTTATGATTAATTACATCAAACCCTGCAATGCCATTCACCACATTTAACTGTCGTTGAATAATTTTGTTGTCAACGATGGCATAAATAGAAATTCGTTCTTTTTTAGTCTGTTTCCTAAAAATAGAAACTCTCTATTTTAAGAAATGGATCTCACAATTCACTAACACTAGTTCTACTACTTTTTTTTTTCTCTCCCTCTTAGTTTACATATTTTTTTCTTTCTAATTTATTTTATCATTTTTTATTAAAATATGTGTCATTCCCAAAGTTCCTATTTTTAGGAAATGGAGTGAGCTATAACTTTACAGATTTATGGGGCTGAATAATTTTTTGTTTTTGAATTACAAACATCATAATTTTGTTATCTTAAATTAACAATATTTAAATAAATTTACTAATTATGAAAAGATAACAAGAATTACACAAAACTATTAGTGTGAGCAAAATACAAATAATTAAAGCACAAATGAATAATTACTAGCTAATAATTTTAGCCATGACAAATCCACAAAATAATTGGAGAAAATCATTGAAAAAAATACAAATGAATTAATAGCCATGAGGAAGCACAAGTGAAATAACTAATTACTACTCCTACTAGCTAATAATTTAGCTATGACAAAATCCACAAAATAGTAGTAGTGACCCTGAGTAAAACACAAATGAATTTGAAGCTATGAAGAAAATCCATCAACAAAAGCAAAAAACATGTTTCTTGACCAATCGTACAAATTGATTATTAATTAGGAATATATGCATATACTAGTACTCCTACTATATAGTGGCATTTGAAATGGGTGGAATCCATGGAGAACTTGAGAAGGAAATGGCTTCATCGCATAATTTGTGGTCTATTTATGAAAGTTGTTGAATAGTGTGGAAAATAATTTTAATATGAGGGCCACATCCCAATACAATATCCATGGGCTTTTAATACACACCAACCACTATATTAGATATTTTTCTTAATGTAGGCCGCAAATGCAATAGAGGTTAGCCCACATTTCATTGACCAAGTATTGTTATCAATATTCTCAAAGTAAAAAAAGTACTAGTTCCTCTGCTTTTTACAGTGAGCTTGAAAAAAGAGGCAATTTCAGAGACACAGATCAACACTCTCAAAAATAATGGCCCGCCGCCGATGGTACATTTTATTCACTTCCCTTTTGTTCTCCGCCGCCGCCGAGGCTTCACGTGGTGCAACCGACGGCAAGTTTCTTTAATTAATCTATTTATTAGTTTTGACATTTATATTTCTTGGTGTTTGATTGTTGTTGGTGGAAATTAGGGTTACCTATTGTGAGAAATATGAGTGAGATGGCTGAGGATAGCTACGGTCTTCCTGGTTTATCTCACATCACCATTGCTGGTTCAATCATGCACGGTTTTAAGGAGGTGTCACATCATTATTTTCATAACTTTACTACATTTTTGGATAAGATAATACTACACTGCATAGCATTTAGAAGAAAAAGAAATGGTTTGTGATGTGTTGTATAGGTTGAAGTGTGGCATCAAACACTTGGTCCAGGAGCAGGAACACCAATTCACAGGCATTCATGTGAGGAAATCTTTGTGGTTTTAGAGGGCAGTGGCACTCTTTATCTTGCCTCTAATTCACATCTTAAACATCCTGGCACCCCTCAACACTTTCCCTTTTCCTCTAACTCTACGTTTCACATTCCCGTAGACAACGCTCATCAGGTACACCTACAAATCCATGTGTATTCATGAAATAATAAAATACGAGGTGAATGAAACCATCTTTTGTATTTTCCACCACAGGTTGTGAACACCAACCAAGATCAACATTTGAAGTTTCTAGTTGTCATAAGTAAGCCGCCCATGAAACTGTAAGCTACTCTCTCCCCTTTTCTCACTCTGTCTCCTGTTACAAGTTAAACAACAGTCTATAATTACTCGATTTTTGAGTTCAGGTTCGTATATGATGACTGGTTCATGCCGCACATTGCTGCCAAATTGCTATTCCCTATTTTTTGGGACAAAGAGAGTTATCAATCGCCTCAAGTGAACGATGAGCTCTAAAGCTCAAAGCTTCGGAATTTGATCCACTCTTGTTTCTGCAAATGTGTTTCAGTTGAGAAACTTTACATTTCCCTTATTTGGCACAAGTTCATCTGTAATAACCAGTTGAAAGTAGGTATTCCTGTCAACTCATATAAATTTGGGCTGTGTTTTACAAAAGTAATGTTTCCTTCTACCATTATCTTGTCTTCTATACTAAACACTATTCCTATTCATCAAGTGAAATTTACAGACTCTTCTACCTATATGCCTGATCTCCTTTTGGTTGACAAGCTTCGACGATCTGCTTGTTTCTCAGCAACGATGACATAGAATTCTGCACCAAGCATCTTCATGCACATCAAGATTCATAGATCTACTCAAATCAACAATTTTTGTATAATTTCTATCGTAATCATGAAGACAATCATTATTTATAAACGATGAGCTGAAGTCTTGATGCGATGCAGAATGATTTACTAATACTATTCTTTACATACTTCTGGCTTCTTGCTTGTAATTGCAAGCAACAATCATGTTGGAAGCCACGAACTTCAGCCAGAACCAAAGCATCTCTTGTTAGGAGAAATAGAAAGAGCAAAGTGTCAAACATAGCTCTCTTCTCAGCTTGGCAAGCATAGATACGATCTTACATAGATGACATCAATCTCTTAGAATATGCCCTGCATGTTAAGTTCATCGACTCTGGAAACAAAGAGCTGATATGCATTCTCAATTATTGACTTAATAGGCATTGATATTCTTAATCTTTAGATGCAAAGACATGTTTCAAAAAACTAGTAGAAAATCACTTTGTGAACATGTTTCATCCAAATGCATTGGAGCATTCACAGGCATAACTATAAACATCAGTAAATCAGTAAATAAATAAATTAGTGATTGCGCTTAGTTATTGTATATAACATTTTGATAACGTTGATTGATAATTTTCACCCACCTTTTTAAATTTTAAGAAATTTTATAGTAGGTTGATTTCAATTCAATTCGTCCTCTTCTATTTTAAATCATTTGTAATTATAACAGAATCATCAAATTCAATTGCTGGGTCTGACGCCATGAATTTCGTCAAATCCATAATCTCAGACGGTCAGGAAGCTCCCACTTCCGAATCCGACCCGGATTCTTCCGGCGGGACGAGCAACCCCAACGACGCCGCCGATGCCTGGAGTTTTGGGGGTTTTATCAGATCTGTCTCCATGCAATCCGAATCCGTGATCGAGTCGTACCGCAAAGATCTCCAGGAATTCGGGTCGGGCCTGAAGAAAGAGACGGAAATTCTCCGGGATACGGCCAGCCGCGCCGTCAAGGACCTGCCGTCTTCGCTCGACGTGGTGCTGAAATCCACGGTCAGTATAATCAACAAAGAAGCCCTAAGGCTGTCTTCCGACGGCGAGCCCGAGGCGCTGGGCGCCAACCGAGCCCTCAATTCGGGCCGGTACAGTCGTTTCGAGGCGCAGCTGAGTGCGATGCAGAGTGATTTGAATACTTTCTGCGTGGAGCCGGAGGATGCGGCGGATTACGGGAAGTGGAAGCTAGGGTTTGAATTGGGCGATTATGAGGATCCGATCGAGGGCTTGATTGGGGAAGATGGGATTCTGGAGGGTGCTTATTCGAAGGCCGTTCCTAATGTTGTTGATCGGGAAACGTTTTGGTGTAGGTACTTTTACAGAGTGGAGAAGCTCAAGCAGCAAGAGAAAATGAGGGCGAGTATCGTGAAGATGGCGGTTTCCAATGATGAGGAGGAGGATTTGTCCTGGGATGTCGATGGTGATGATAATGATGCCGATGATGGTGGTGGTGGTGTAGCTAGTGATGAGAAGTGCAAAGGCAAAACAGAGGCTGCTGTTGTTGATGGGGAAAAGGGCAATGTGATTGAGTTGAGTAAGAAGAGTGGTGTGGATGAGGGAGAAGGGGAGAGTGGAATAGTTGATGGAGATGAGAAAGTTGGGGTGGAGGAGGTGGTGGTATCGAATCATGATGATATGGGGTGGGATGAGCTCGGGGACGTTGGTAGTGGCGATGAGGGGAAAACCTCAGCCGCTGGTGGTGGTGGGAGCCCGAAGAAAGAGGACATCCGGAAGCGGTTGGTTGTGGAAGATGATGATGATGATGATTTGAATTGGGGTATTGAGGATGATGATGAGCCCTTGAAAGCTTGATCTTGATGCCAGATAACTGTTTAGCAATGTAATTATGAATTTGCAGATGGCTAGTGGAATTCAGTAAAGGCTTCTGCTTCAAGTATATATCATTAAACTGATTATTGATATCATCATTTCTCATTGTTTGCATTTCTTTGTGAATGAATGTAATGAACCTATTGGTTTCCATTTGTGGTGAAGTTTCACTCTTTTCAGTTCATGATCTATTAATGGATTACGCTCTGGTATCAGTGTTTCCATGGATGTTGAGAGCACTTGTGATTTTGTAACTTTTCTTGCAGGGTTGACCTTTCATTAGTGCTTACACAGTGGTTCCTATATACACTACGGTCGACACCCAACATGAATGAATGTAAACCAGACAATGAAATGTCCCACTTTTGGTGGATCTGAGATACATAAAAAAGACAGTGTAAAGTGGAAGTAAGGATTAAAGTTACATGAATCCTGACATTTTTCGAAAAGTAGTGCTACTTTTTAACACTAAATCTGGTACCCATGATTAATCTGGACAACATATTGTGTCTGATTTCAGATTGTATATTGAAGTTGAATAAAATGTGGATAATCTAAAAGACAAAAAAAGAAATACCTGCTTCCTCAATATATCATAATCCCCCAAAAGAAAGAAATTCGATACAATATATAACCCTATCAACAACATCCTCTTGGCTTCAGGTTCAACTCTTTCTGGAGCCTGTAGCCTTGACCATGGATATATATGATACCAACATTAACACCCTAGAGCTGTCTACAAGAAAGAAAGAAATAAAAAGAGAAAGCAGCCTCGTTTCTCACCAAATTACTCTAGAAAATGCAATACATAACTTACAACAAACATCTTTTAAGACTTGTCTCACTTCTCATTTTTTTTAGCATCGGTTGGGGGAGGTAGAGCCAGAAACCGGCCTCTCTGGGCACGCGGTGGGAGATGTTTTGCATGCTTCCGCGAACCAACATTCCATGGCAAGAATACCCCAGTACCGCCACGTTGGATCTTTCTGGGATTCACAATCACTGGGCGCATGGGGGCGGCTGCTAACATTACAACGGGAGAACGGACAAGACCCCATCTGGGCATCATATTCACCGGCCCATAGTTATTCGCCATAGGGACACCAGGTTGCCATACAGTCAGTGCTTTGGATGAAGTGGTCATCTCCGATGATGCATGGCTTTCTATCTCCGCTCGGACTCTGAAGAAAGTGATGCTCACCCTCTTGTTTGGAGAGGAGCACATGACGTGTCTTGCTGTATCCGAGCTATTTCCCCTCATCACTAAAAGAGACCTGAGGAACTTCTCAAGTAAAAATTCTGCTTCTTATTGTTTTAGATGGATGTTTTGAAATTTACAAAGCTCATACATACCCTTCTTTTGGAGAGAGCATTAGAGGCCCTCTGTAATTCCCTTCACCGTCGTTCACAAGCATGCGGCCAAAGGCCATTGTTGATTCAGAGAGGAGGAGGGTAGAAAGAGGCTGCTCCAGGTGGGGTGGTTTTAGAAAAGGCTGAGAAAATTCCCCCTACGAAAAAAATCAAATGAGATATTGATGACAATTTAATTCAAGAGCCAAAGACTAGGACACCTAAATACCTCATCAAAGAAGTTGATGATGCAACTGTTTGGTTTCCTATTATTTGGGAGCAAACGCCACTGAATCAAGTGATCAATTACACCTTCAAGAAGAGCTGGTATCGGCTCAATATAGTCTGCAGATAGATTTACCGGACAATCAAAACAAAAACATTAGTACTGGACCAGAAAGCAGCAAACAGCAGAGTTTTATAAATCTGAAAAGAATGCTAAGCATACTTCTTTGAAATGTATCTTTAACGTGCCCGAAAATGGGAACACCAAGCTGAATTAACTCTCTCTTGTTCCCTTTCGTCTGCTGATTATATAAGATGAAGGTTTCTCCTGAAACCAGTATGAAATATTAAATTAGACCGGGTTGAGAATAAAAGAATAAAAGAATAACTTCATTCTGACGAAATATGTGACTGTGCATAGCAAGCTGTGAGTAGGAAAGTTTATAGGGTTGTGCATATTCAGTATCTTCATTTATTGGCAAAAAAAAATTTGATTCAAAGGCAAACATACTATGCTATTCATATAAAAATAAATTTCATTCTGA
This sequence comes from Salvia hispanica, assembly GCF_023119035.1. Lineage (NCBI taxonomy): Eukaryota > Viridiplantae > Streptophyta > Magnoliopsida > Lamiales > Lamiaceae > Salvia > Salvia hispanica. The sequence continues at coordinate 23,151,128 of NC_062969.1, forward strand.
AAGTAAAAACAGATTCCCAAACCTTTTCAAGCAAACCTATAGAAGATGCCCTTTACAATCTCATAACTTCCGGCCCAAAAGGAAACAACTAGTTTAACTATAAAAGCATCACGAATCACATGATCCACCTGAGAGTTCACCATTCTGACCAGCAACTCGGAGTTCATTAACAAAGTCATTCAATTTAGATAGTTCGGTATCAGTGAATATGTCTTCATATAACTTAAGACCTCTAACAACATTCACCTGCAATTTGTAAGAATCCATTAGTTATCCTGCTTGCCACCGAAGCATCTAGAACTTCCCAATGCAAGAAAAGAGATGGAAAAGCAATCAAGAAAAGACTTACCATGTGCCCTTTCACTGGTTCCTTTGCTACAAAACCTTTTGTCATCTTTATCTCAGCACGACGTGCCTCACACTGTTCATGGTTAGAACAGATATCAACAGACTCTGAGAAGGGTTGCACTTCTTGGGACCCTGGTTCATTTAAAACGTCATAAAAACTTATTTATCGTGCAATCCTCGTTAATGGTAGCTACTTTACTAGTAAAGTACAGTGCACAATAAGCATTAAATGGGGCCTGATAAATTAGTTAACCAGAGCCGCGTAAATGAAATGGGAAACCATTTATGCTTATTTCATCCATATTGCCATCTAATGTTGTTCCTACCTATTAAAATTATCTCGTATTCCAAAATTAACTAAAACTGACAGAATGGCACTTAAACTGGGCTGGCCCTTTGTTGAGAAAATTAAGCAAGGCACTGCAATGTGTGGAGCCAACAATATCCATCACTGGTGCCGTTCAATGTTCATAAAGAAGCATTCATTTCTCTTGGACTAACAAATAACAGAATAGTGCACTTCTAAATTCTACAGTTGTACTGCCACAGAGAAAAAAAATGTTTAATTTTTTATATGTCCTTTACCTCCTCAGGTATTCCCCTAGTCCTGGACTCTCTTCCCAATTCCCATGTATATTACTTGAAAAATAAGTAAATAAAGGGTGGAACAAAAATATAACATCATTTCCCTTTCACTACCATTTGCAACATTCTGATCTTTTTGGTAAGAACAAAAAGATACGATGGCGCATATTTGCTGTACTAAGAGGTCCACTATAACATGCCCAGACAAATTTTATAAAAGGAAAAAGTAAGGAGTGCCCTGCACCTTTTGAAGAGCACTGAATAGTGAATGGGCATAATTTTTTAGGACTTGAAATAAAAATTTTAATATTGGCACATGTTCCATCTTCCATGCCACAATTGGAATATATTTGACGCACCAAATAATATTCCAAGTTCGCTATCGCATTAAAAACCCCTATTTACAGGTGGCGAGTTGAGTGAGACGAGTTAACACAGCGAGTTCCCTAGAATCAAGGAAGAGTCAACATTGGGATCCGAATATCCCATGAGAGGGTGGGAGCGGACGAAGGAGCAGTGGGCCAAATAGAGGGCGACAAAACCAACTAGAGGCAGCCACGCCTTGCGTCAAAGATCGACGGCTGAAACCACGCCTCTCATCAAATAAGTCAAAAGAGTAGGCACCCCACGCATCTCCAGGTGGACCTTAATTAATTAATCTATTTCGGCTCCTCGAACCAGATTGCCATCCTTACTCTTCAACTAACTCTACATTTCCTCGATTTTCTAAACAATCACTCTAGAAAATAACAACAAATTTAAACCCGTTGAAAACGAGCGATATACACTCAACTTATGCCTGGATCTGGTTTTAATTTTTGAGGCGTAAGATTTCGCTGTAAACTAGTAAATGCTGACCAATTGTAATTACTATCTCATTGAATCAGTTTATAATTAAATTTGACAACTGCGGCGTAAGTGGTGAATGACAAATTTGGTATCCTATTCTGAATAATTGACAGCGAAATCAAGCCAAAATGTGGTACAGAGATAGCCACATCAACCTGGAAATTCTAGACTCTTTCTATTTCATACGGTCTAAAACACAATTAAACAGCAGGGAAAAAAATTCATAATTCGCTTTAATCATAAGAGTAATTGATAGTTTTAACGCAGTAATCGATGTTTGATTTAAGTGAAACCAAAATCAATGTTGAATTTGCAAAAAACAGAGACGAGAAGAATGGATTAGAATTTTAGAAATACAGGATCGAAGAATCGAGACAAGTTACCTGTATCTGTAATTTCTGAAGAGAAATCTTCATCAACTACTTCCCCTCCGCCATTTTCATTACTCGCCAATGAATTTTCCTGATTACTGTCTATCTGTTTCTCTTTCTCGTCGATCGCCTCTGCACAGTCACCGTTCACCACTTCCTGAGGCTTCTTCGCCTCCAGGTCATTCTCCGATCTCTTCTTCTCCACCACCTTCTTCAGCTCCGCCGTAACGTCGGCGATGGAAAAGTACTTCTGCATCTGAAGAATCGGAATCCAATTCAACCTCCGGCGGTGAATCGCGGCGAAAGCCGATTCGTATGCCGCAGCGGAGGCAGAGCCGTCCTCCAGCTGCGTCAGGTGGCTGCAGAGCGCATCAATAACCGCGTTCGCCGCAGCAAATTCCCCGCGGAACCAGGCAATAATGGCGTCCTTGGCGAACGCCTCGGACGCCGCCGTCATCATCGGCAACTGAGGCTGCTGAACCACCATGGGTTTCATGGCCGCCCGATCGCGCTGCACTGCTGCTGCTACGCCCGCTGCCGCCGGCATTCCGAATAACCTGGTCAGCGTATAACCAGAGATTCTCAGGACCGAAATCTGGATGGTCAGTATCGTATTTTGATCGTTGCGACTTTTCGCTGTGTTTTTGTATGCAATTTTGTTTATGGAAATATAACTGTGAAATGTATTCGTCTAGAATTTGTAGAGAGCGGAATAAAATTGAGAGGAAAAGGTGGTGATGAAAGCGAGGGTTTGGGGCGAGGGAGGTTTAGGTGTATATATATATATATATGCGCGGTGGAAATGCCCGTACCCGTGGGACCATCGGCCGATGTGTCACAACTGTATTAATTAACAATATTAGGTGGCAGTATTAATTAATAATTGAGGTCTAAACAAGGTTGATACTATCATACTACTACTAGATATAGTAAATCAAATGTCATATGGAAATGGTGTAGTATTATTTCATCCGTTGGAGTTATTTTGTCATTTTAATACGTTTTATAATAATAGAATTATTTTTCTTTTCATTAAAATTTAACATATTTTTCCATATTTACTTTGTTATTTTTTACTGTACTTTTTTCTTCTTCATCACACTATCTTTTTCATTTTCCACTTTATTCTCACTTTACTTAATTCACCTGACGCAATTTTTCTTAATCTCCGTGCCGAAAAGAAACGTCTTTATTACTATGGAACAGAGGAAGTACTAGTTTTATAAGAGTACGTCACATTTGGTGTGACACGAATTTTTAAGAAATACTCCCTCCGTCCTCGAATAGGAGTCTCATTTCTATCCGATACGGGTTTTAAGAAATGTTAAGATAAGTGGGTGGTAGCAAGTTAGTGGAATAGGGGTCTCACTTGTATATATTAGTTTTAAATAATACTCCATGTGAGTGGAATGAGTTAGTGAAACGTGGGGTCTCTTTACACCCATTTATGATAATTATGAACCGGGACTCCTATTCGAGGACGGACCAAAATTGAAAAATGGGACTCCTATTCGTGGACGGACGGAGTATAAAGAAGAGTGTTTGAAAAAGTTAGTAGAATATGAGGTTCACTTTTGAGTATAAAGAAGAGTGTTTGAAAAAGTTAGTAGAATATGAGGTTCACTTTTCTATATTAGTTTTATAAATAAAATATGAGTGAATTGAGCTAGTTGAATGTGGACCTACTTATTATTTATGGTAAAAGTAAAATGTGATTTTTATTATGAGACAAATCAAAATGCAAAATGAGACTCTCATGGTGAGAAGGAGGTAGTAAAAGAATGTGGGTATAATAAATTAGTAGAAAGTGAGCTCCATTTATTAAAAATAAAAAAATAAATAAGTGGACAATATTTTATGGACGGATCAAAATGACAAAAATGGACAACATTTCATGGACCGATAAGTACAATTATTTATGTAACTTTCACTCTAATCACGAAAATAAATTTGATATTTATTTCCGTATGCTGTTATTTACAAAAAATCAAGAATTGAGAACTATATGCTGTTAAATAAAAGACTGAACTACGTAAATGGTACCTGATCTTTCACTATCGCACATCAATGGTACCTGATTTTTATTTTATAACGTTTTTGGTACTCTGTGACAAAAATAACCCTAGATACCAAATATGTGATTTTTTTTCATGAAGGATATTTTTAGAAATTTCCATTAAATAGTACCAAATATGTGATTATTTTTCTTCCTTTCTTATTTCTCTTTTTCTTCTTCTTTCTTCTTTCTTTTTTTCTTCATTTTCTTCTTTCTTTTTAGTATTTTATCTTCCTTTCTTTTACTATCTTTTTTCTCCTTAGTTTATGTTTCTTCTTCTTTCTTTTTTCTTCTTTCTTTTTAGTGTTATATACATACATCAATTGCATTCATAATATAAATAAAAACAAAAATACCTAATTAAATTAATTATTTAAAGTAATTAGATCAATTGAATATTTTTTTTATTAAATTATTTTATATTTATTTTAAGGTTGAAAAACCTAACTAAAAATATTCAACTTTTTATATCATTATAAATACAATTCACAATTTTAAATTTTTATTAAGGCTATATTGGTTAGTTACTAATTTAATGTAAAATAATAATAATATTTATTACATAATATTATGTGATTCATAATTTATATAATTATACTATAATTATTTATTAATTACTATCAGTTTTTAGTATAATAACAATAATAATCTATATTGATTAGTTACTAATTTAATGTAAAATAATAATTATAACTATTACATAATATTATGTGATTCATAATTTATATAATTATACTACAATTATTTATTAATTACTGTCAATTTTTAGTATTATAACAATAATAATCAAATATAATTATAACTATAATTATATTTGGTTATAATTATATTTAAGTATATTTGAATGATATTAAAAATAAATTAATTATTAATTTATAACATCAAAATAATAATATTAATATTGATTAATAATAATAGTATAAAGAATTAGGAGAATGAGAGAAGATATTATAATATCAATTTTGGTACAAATTTTATGTATGCCCAAAATACCCTTTATGACATAAATGGGAAAATATATTTGTTTAAAGGGCATTTTAGGAATAAAATTGCATCAGGTACCAAAAATGTGATTTATAGGTACCAAAAGCGATATAAAATAAAGATCATGTACCATTTATGTGCGAAAGTGAAAGATTAGGTACCGTTTATGTAGTTCACTTTAAATAAAATAATGTATATAGAGAGAGATATTGTAATAATGAGGTTCTTTTATATTTTCAGAATTAAATATATAGAGAGAGATATTGTAATAATGTATATATAGGGAGATATTAAGAACTATATTGAAGATAAATAAGAACATGCAGTTCTAATCGATGTAACTAAATTTGAATTCGTTCGATTCTTTTTTATTTTCAGAATTAAATATCTATATTAATTTATTCAAAGATTAATTAATTTATATATTTAAAAACTAAAATTACTCCATCTCAGTTCTCATATATATTAATATTGGGTAGTGATAAAATGCAAACTCATATATTGTACTACAATCTCCAAACTTTTCAACACAAGGTCAGCACTGTATAAAATTTTAAGATTTTGATGTCAACACAATTTTAATATAATGTCAACACAATATCAACACGATGTCAACCATTGACACTGTATTGATATTTTCTGTTGATATTATTTTGTAATTTGTTTGATATTTTTTAACGGTCCATATTATAGTTTAGAGTTTGTGCAATATTTAGAGTTGTCCATTTGATTACATTCTTATTAATATTAGTGGAAACTGATATAAAGTTGAAAATTGATATTCATGAATCAACAAATTGAGTATTGAATTATTACAAACTGATGTGTTTAATATTAACTGATATTAATGTATTTATGAACTAATATAGTCTATGTTCCAACTTTAGAAATATTTATGTCATGATCCATCTCCATGTATTATGCATATCAATATCATGACGGTCCGTATGTATGTATACATTACATATTCAATATTCACTCAAGTAATATATTGGCGAGCATAATTTTCTTGAAAAAAGTAGATCTTGAAAGTCGACATACAATGTGGTGGTTTAACGCAATCTCATTTTCAATAATGCATTTGAACTTGTCCGAATTATACTTGGACATGTGGTTATTAATAAAAAGCTACTAGTACTATTTCAAAAAGAAATCATTGTAGCATAATTGGAAAAATATATGAATACGCGGGAGCGGAATCAGGTATTTGTAGACAAGGGAGGCAAATTTGTATATTAAGGAATCTTAAGAACGTCAGGAGTGACATGAGAAATTATAAGAAATAAAATTTAAAATAAAAAAATATACATGATGTAAAACATATGATGCCCAACCTAAGCTTAAGAGCATCCGCAACGGTAGGGAAAACCGCGTCCGTCCGTCCGTGCCGCTGGACAAAGCTCGTCCGTCCGCCGCTGGAGGTCGTCCGTCCGTGCCAGCGGCACGGCGCTGCTCTTAGCTAAGAGCACGTCCGTGCCGCTGAGCACAATTACGTGGCAGCTTCTGATTGGCCAACGGCATAGCCGTTGGCAATTTCATTTTTTTTATTTTATTTTTTTAAAAATTCAAAATTTATTTTAAAAAATGTTTTTAAATAATAAAAAAAATATTTTCCCACTTCCCAAAAAAATATATCCGTTTTCTATCCACTTTTAATTTTTTTTTCAATTTTTTTTCCCCAAAATCCACATTTTCATCTATAAATACCCCAACTCCAACACAAAAAAAATCACATTCTCATCTATTATCTATTCTATCACCATCTACACTCTCTCATCTTTTTTCCTCATACTCTCTCATCTAAATTCTCACCACACTACACAATGTCCGGCTCCGACGATCACCCTTCCGGCAATCGCGGTTGGAACCACGATTGGTTCGACTCCAAGGCCGGATATAGTCCGAAAACCCAATTTACGGCCCCTCCTCAAACCCAAGGTTCGCAAGCTCCGGGTGGCTACCGTCCTTACCCGTTGCACGACCTAAACGCCCCCGGGTTCGGGTGGGCACCCGAACCCGGATCGGAAGGGAGCAAAGCAGCTCTACTCCTACTCCTACTTCTCCTACTCCTACTCCTCCTGTTCGTGGCACCCGCACCCCGTACACTCCGGGTGAGATGATGGCGATGTTCAAAGCCTAATTATTTTAATTATGTAATTTTTATTTTTTAATGTATTTTTATAATGTAGAAATGTTTTTAATAATTGGAGTATTTAAATTGAATAATAGAATGGTGGGACCCTTGAGCTTGTCCTTAGCTAAGAGCACGGATGTGGGTATTGTGCTCTTAGCTAAGGACAAGGAGTAAAAGTGGGTCCGGGCCCACCTCCGTGCTCTTAGCTAAGAGCACGGATGGGGATGCTCTAAGGTAGTTCCGCTACTGTGAATATGTAACTAAAACTTGCACTTTGTACTTGCAATTAGGGATGTCAATTCAACCCGAAATTTGTGGCCCGAACAGCCCGGTAAAATGAACGGGTTAGGGCTGTAATTTAATTACCCGAATACAAAACGGGCTAAACGGGTTGGCCCGAATGGGTTGCCGGGTTAAACGGGTTGGGACGAACGGATTGCGGGTCGGTCCGATGGGTTGCGAGTTTTAATTCTAAAATATTAAGTTTTAAGAGTTATTTATATTTATGAATCCTCAATCTTCATTCTACACAATTATTAGTCTTATTCAATTTTCATTCTACATTTTTTCACTCGATCTCACAATATCAGCTTTCAAGTTCCACCTCAACTCATTATTACACCGTCTCATCATCTGCCAATAGTGTCTTACTACCACCAAAGCCAATCAAGACAAAATTAAGAACTAACCCATCAAAATCTCAATATATTTTATCATTTTAATAATGATTCTTGTAAGATATGATTTTTTATTTTCATAAAGAATTAGTTACGAACAATGTCATAATAATGACATGAACACAAGCTTTATTATATGTTGTAGTTGATCGAGATGAAAAGCTTCTTTTCAAGTATTATTGAAGAAAATTATAAAAATTTGAAGATTTTTATATGATTCCAAACTAAAAAGAAAAAAAGTATCTAAAATTTAAAATCATTTTATAGAAGAAAATTTTGACACAAGAGATTATTTTCGAAAGCTTTTAGGCCCGAATAGCCCGATGGGTTAGCCCAAAATCCGGCAGGTTAGGGTTAGGGTTAAAAATTTATGACCCGAAAAATCCAAACCCGAATGGCCCGCACCCAAATAGCCCGGCAACCCAAGTAGGTTGGCCCGATTGACATCCCTGCTTGCAATCGAATATTTTTATATCACACTCGTTGTGCAAAAATTAAAAACAAACTTTCCTCTCATTCATTTTGCACTGTTAAAAGAGTCACCACTCATTTAAAAATATATTCATTCTGTACCATAAAGAATATATATTTTTTTCTTTTTAGTTTGTCCTATAAAAATATGCACTTTTTAATTTTAGAAATTCTTATTTCTCTAATAAGGTGGGTCTATTTTAATTACTTTTTTTCTATATCTCTATCTTAATTTACTAATTTTACATTAAAACTCGTGACGAATCCTTAGTGCATATTCTTTTGGGACCGAGGGAGTATACAGTATATACCTTCCTTATTTTTTGTCTAGTCTTACTAATCTTAAGAGCATGGCGAATTTTCCCTTCTTATTGATCGTAATAATTGACATGATATTGAAACCGCCAATTTGCTTGAAGTATCAAAAAGAGATAAAATGAGAAAGATGTTACTGTCTAGGAGTATATTGCAATGTGGAATTATATGATAAAAAAAAAAGTAATATAATAGGTGTATTTTTATCCTGTTTTATTTATTTATTTTTACTATCAAACGTAGTAATGTTTGATTATTTGCAAAAATAAAAGCGGAGGGATAAGGGTCCCACATATGAACATTTGAAAGAGGTGGAGCCAAGTGCACATGTGTATCGTGAGCACCAAAGCAAAGAGGCGCATTACGCACATGAGCTAGATTCCATAGCTCGCCACCAACAGTGGCTACACCTCCTACTTGTCACCCACCCAGCTGCAGCTATACCATTTTGTGAATGGCTAATTCTCCCACTTCTCATATTATCATCATTTTCCTTAGTTTATATGGATTGATGATTTATGGTGAAGTATGAATAAATTCACGTAACACCCAAATAATACATTATGGTATGATTCGTGGTCCATTATTATGAATGATATTAAGTTATTATGAATATATTGCTAGCTAAAATGCAAACTCATACATCGTACAACTCCAAACTATGATCTGGACTATCAAAAACAATCATCAGATGACAAAACAGTAGCAACAGAAAATGTGAACACAATATTATCAACACATCATCTATTGTTAACACTGTATTGACATGTTCTGTTGCTACTGTGTTATAATCTATTGACATTTTCTAACGGTCCAGATTATAGTTCGGAGTTGTACAATATATGAGTTTGCATTTGAATAAATTCGTATGTATCAATGTTTACATATGATGTTCAGTTTTAAGGTTTTTACTAGAACCACTCCATGTGTGTGTTGGGTACCTATTAAGGTATTTGATTAATGTATCAATCAATATTCATACACATATTTTATTCAACTATATCCTACTCCATTATTTTCTCTCTTTTTTTGGTTTATAGAAGTAATTAAAATTTTCATGCCAGCAATTAGATTATTAATTTATCATTTGCTACTAAAAGAAGTGCGCTGTCTTGTTCCAAATACTTTCCATGAAAGTAAAAGTTGTTTTCTTTTGTTAAGATTGAGTAATTCATATTCTCTTTCTATGCATAATAATTTATTTAAAAGTAAGATGTTATTAAAGTAACTTTATTAGGAGAATTTATGCCAAACTACTGTACCCCAGCTAATTGGATTATATCAACGAATTGGGAATCAGGCTTCGCTAATTTTGGATTTTAAACGTTTTAAATCAATTATTTTGTCATATGACAACTCTAGTGTTAAACCTCATTTTTTGCTCCTTGTATATTAAACTCATTCTTGTACGTATAAAATGCTAGCAGATAAAAATTGTAGAAGACTAGCAGCAACATTAACTAGGAACTAGCAAGTGACTAATCTTTATTTTATTTTTCGTATGAATACATATAGTACTATAATGTTTTTCAGAAAATATTATTTGGAAAAGAGTCTTTCTTTGATGAACAATATATGTAAAGGATGCGGTGCACTGCTTGATTTTATTATAAAATGACATTGGTATGTAAAATAAAGCCAAGGATAGACTTTATTCTTACTTTTGGAGGCTGTGTTTCTTTTAACTTTAAAATAATTACTTCAAAAAGAATATAAACGTTTGCAATGTTCCAACAAAAGGATAGGAGTATTTATTTATCAATAATTTGATTCTATATTCCTATTCAAAACTTTGGATTCCTAACTTGAGGCCCATATAGAATTAAGCTGAAATGATAAAAACGGCTTGGCGCAGCCGAATGCCATGTCGAGCTCATTTTTAAGCTGTGTAATTAGGTTTCATTTTATAGGAATAAAATAAAAGAGACCAAATTACTAATTAGAAAGTTTAATTTTTGTTTTCTTTTAAAAAATAAATAAAAATCGAAGGTATCGCTAATATCGGTTACACTAATTTTTTAGTACTAACTGAGATTGTTATGCTCTTAGATCCATACTCTTTAGTCTTTACCATTGTCACACACACATAGACACTAGTAGTATATATGAATAGGAAAGCGGTCAATACAAAAAATGACCTCAGTACAAAACGCAAAGCAAATGCTAACCTTGGGATTTATCAATCTGATGGTCAATAATTAACTAAAAATACGGAAGATAATTGTTAATCAGTTTTAGGTTATTTTATAAAATCCAAGTTTGAAGTCATTTTTAGATCATTTTAGGCCATACTTACTAAAATAATCTAACAATAAACTAACAATGACGTAAAAATGACATTTGTATATTTGGTTCTGCATTTTGTATTAAGATTGAGTTTGCATAAAAACCTTGGGAAAGAGTATATACAAACTATTCTAATGTCATTTTATTTATTGGAATAGTAATCCATATTATAACGAAATATATAAAAATCAACAAATATATGTTTATAACTTAATTAAGAAAAAGTGAAAAAAAAATGTAAGATATTCGTAGAGTTCCCAAACCTAGAGGATGCTTTTTCTTTTCTTATGCTATAGTAGTTAGAACTTAGTTGCGTCAATCAATCACAAATATTTAAACACATGCTTTTGCAAATTTAAATAAAAATAACTAACATTAAAAAAATCAATGTACTCTAATTTCTATTTTAAGCGTCTT